>NC_064811.1:35244120-35382333 GCF_023721935.1 Panthera uncia
TGTGGCCTGGTATCTTACCTATGTTTCCTCCAGGGCACCAGTCCAAAACACTATGCAGAATCTGATAGGCAGGTTCATTGAACATAGTTTTTCTTATTTTGAATGAAATAAGATGGTGACCACGAAGGATCATGTACATATGATATTTGGTAACCTTATTGCTCTAATTAATTTCCTTCCTTCATTCTATCTATGTGCTCAGTTACCTACTATCAATCATAAAAATAACAACTTAATCATTACTTTATGGAGTTTTCCCTCATCTTGTTGATTAAGTTAATCGCACCTTATTAGATACACTTTCACAACATCTTGTACCAACAACTCTTTTGTAGTATTCATGACGGTTATAGTTTACATTTATTTGTATGACCTTTTGTTTAACATCTGTCTACTCCAAAAGATTTTACATTCTCTCAGGAACAGGGAGCCTTTTTTTTTTTTTTTTTTTTTGCTTATTGTTTATATCTCAAACACTTAGCACAATGCCTAACCCATAATGGAGACTCAAAATTGTGTTGAATGTGGAAATAAATGAATGGACATGAGTACAAATGAGTATGGTGGCCACTTTTGTACATTCATGGATCACAAATGGTGGGTGAGTGTCCAGCAGCCCTAATCAGCAGGGGGCTGATGTCTTTTCTTAACCTGTTCTTGTTGCCTGAAGGTGTGGGTCTCTTTTTTGATGATTCATGTGACAAAAGATTATGTAGACTGTCTGATCTCTGGGAAGCTTGTTACATATAAAGTAAAGTGACTTGTTCACATGTCACAGCTCACTGCTCAGAATTTTAAGGGGGAAAGAATTTGAGAATAGAATTAATTTCATATATTGGAGTTTATAATGAACTAAGTCCTTTTCTGGAATATGCAATGTATTTGAAATAACTGAAAATACCTGACACTGAAGTAAAAAAAGAATAGAGATGTTCCTTAGCTTCTCTGATACATTCATCCTGTTTGGAGTCATTGCAGTGAAGGCTTTCATTCACTTGGCTTTTTTGGGACCCATGTCAACAGTGAATCCCAACACAGACTGTCATGTTACTCAGACTGGGAGCTATCTGTACCATTTTTTCACTAATAAATTATATCAGTGAGCAGGCAGCATGCATGGAACAATGGAAAGAATGTATGTTTTGAGACAATATGACCCGAGTTCAAGATCTGGACAGGCTTTTTATTGACTAACTAAAAGGTGCTGGGCATGTTCCTTATTCTCTTCAAACTTCAGTTTCTTCTTTAAAAAAAAAAGAGAGATAATAATGCTTATCTTGCACTGATGATTAAAAAAGCCAATGTCTGTAAAGCACCAAAAGCATATTACTAGTATCATTAATTTCAGGATTAAATTAATTTTCAGAAAAAAAGATTCTGAATCAATTGAAAAATGCATTAGAGATATTTCCATAGGTATCCTGGAAGTCTTGGCAAACTATGCCAATAATAGAAAGATTAATTTCTACTTGCATGGAACTGAATAATAGACTTACATTGTAGAAGTTAACAAACTCATATGTGATACTCTTAACCAAATACCAAGCGGGAAAAGATTATCCCCTAAGAATGTTAATACTTAAAAAAGCTCTCAGAGTGCTTGGGTGGCTCAGTCGGGTAAGTGTCTGATTTTCGCTCAGGTCATGATCTCACTGTTCGCTGTTCGTGGGTTCGAGCCCCACAACGGGTTCTGTGCTGACAGCTGGTAGCCTGGAGCCTGCTTCAGATTCTGTCTCCTTCTCTCTCTGCCTCTCTGCCGCTTCACACTTTCTCTGACTCAAAAGCAAACAAACATTAAAAAAAATAATTAAAAAAAAATACGCTCTCTTCTTTGGGCACACAAGTGTCTTTATAGACCAAGTAATAATTAGAATGTCTGTGGTGGAAAGCTGCAGGGAATGAGACCTTTGGACTGGGTAAATGCAGAGCAGCGCAGGGCAGGTTGAGCGCTATCCAAGCCTCAGGATGGGAGGAACCTCATTTTCCCTGACACTTGCCAGCAAGGCTGAGATCCCTATCCTGCCTCAGCTGCTGCTGCTGCTGCTTAGGAGCAGAGAGGGCAGAGATTTCCTTGTCCTGCCCTGTAAAATCTTGCACTTCAGTTCAGCAAGGACAGGTCAGGTGGAGGTTGGGGACTTGGAACCCAGTGGGGAAGCAGGGGATTTTGACTATTGTTTCTGTTCAGTACTTGGCAAAAGAACAGAGGGCTCCTTCCAAGGAAATGATCTGGGGGCGGGCCAGGTGGAGTTGTGGGTGGATGCTATATTGAGTAGCAGCAGTTGAGAGAGGGAGCAAGTACTCAGCTGTCAGGTCTCTGTTGCAGAGAATTTTCTCCACCTTTGGCACTTGGTATGCCACCTGTGCACCAGACCCCAGGTGTGTCTTGAACAGAGTTTGGGTACGTTGCTTAATGTGAGCAAAGCCTGTGTTTCTATTGAAACGTAGAATCTACTCTTGTCGTGTTGATGGTGCTGGAATTATTTGGCTGAGGCAGGGCAAATTTCATGTGTTGATGGGTAATGAGAAAGGCCTTTCCTGGTCTCTGCATCAGATTCTAAACAACTGGCTAAGGATCGCTGACAGCTGAGAGAAGAAAAGAGCTGGAAAGCAGATGCCTGATAGCTTCTCTGGTGCATTCGTTTTGCTTGGGGTCATGTGGTGCATTTTCTTTCATTGTAGAAAAATGATCTATTCCCTTGCTGCTTTAGTTGGTGGACCAGAGTCCCCAGGGGCTTTTCCCATTTTAGCGTGGCTGACTCTTAAAAGAAATAGAATGTAGCAAAAGTAAAATATTACCAGTTATTCCTACATTTTAGAGTTTAATGTTTTGTTTGGTGCTTCCATCACTTTGGTTCTTGCTTTAGGTATGTCTCTTCTGTCCTCCTGGCCAAACCACCCACAAACTAAAGAATATAACCTGCCTTGTACAGTTACGTATATCCTCTGTAGCCCTGTGTGTTAATTCCTAGTGCTTTTTAATATATGAGGTTGACATTTCTGATGGTGATTAAGATGACATGAATTTTATGAGATAAACTGAAGTAAAATAAAACCCAGAACTAAAGGTTCCTATACATCACTACAAAAATTGCCTACCTCATCTTAGAAACCTCCCCTAAGCTTCAAGGTCCAGATCAAATTCTGCCAAGCTCAGAAAGCCTTCTCTGCCATCAATAAGCAGATCCGTTTCCCCCATGTTATGATTTCCTAGTTGCCCTTTTCTGCATCACCCATTTGACACTTCTTTTCTTCCTCCCCCCTCCCTCTCCCCTCCCTGTCCCCTCCTTATTTTTCTTCTTCTTCCTCCTCCTCCCCTTCTTCTTCTTCTTCTTTCTTCTTCTTCTTCTTCTTCTTCTTCTTCTTCTTCTTCTTCTTCTTCTTCTTCTCCTTCTCCTCCTCCTCCTCCACCTCCTTCTCCTTCTTGCCATATTCCTTTAATTGTCATGAAAAAGGTTCAGGGGACTTTAAGGTTTTATATCTATGGTAGATAGTTTTAACATCTGTCAGTAATTCCAGTTTTCACCTTGTATATCTTCCCTCTATCTCCTTTAATAGATGTTTTAATGTGGAAAGATGCTTTTAAAATGTTAGGTTTTCATTTCGTTTCATTAAAATATCCATTTCCTCATCTTGTCATTGCCAAAGAACAGTCTCTTGCTCATTTTTGAGAAACCACATAAGTTGCTCGAACTCAGACTTTATTTCTTCTTCAGTTCCAATGATTTTCTGGTTTGCATAGTTATCCCCTTTTCTACTTGTTCCACTCTCTCCTTCCATGGTTCAGTGCAATTCTCCAATCTTTTCCTGTGATGGGGAACAGCCTTCTCTCTGGGTCAAATGCAGTGATTCCAGTGATCAGTGGAGAAACTACACTGTGGACAAAACTTTCCAGTCCTTCTGACAGAAGAAGGCCACACTTAATTATGCTTTTTCAGATACGAGCTTCTCTTCCTTCTTCTTCCTCTGGCTTCTTCTTATTTATAGTAGCTTAGCGATTTCCATCAAATTGCCCAGCTGGGGATTGCTTATGAATTTCCTTCCTGGAGAACAATAATGGCAAAATGGACAGGGTAAAGTATCATTTAGATCCTTCCAGGACAGACTGACTCAAGAGAGACAGAAGTTATGCCCACACTGGGTCTTTCAAGTAGTCCAGACAGATGGGACAGCTAGCCCCTATTTGGAAGCCTGCCAGGGACGTCACACACTCCATTGAGCCATGAACAAAGGTGGTGGATGAGGTAATCTGTTCTGTAGTAAAGCCTGGCCCGCTAACACTCAGGACCCAGTGAGCGATGGGTATCCTCCCACAGACCTTGGAAACTGACCAGCTTTCATTTTCACCGGATTGGCATGTTGATGATAGCTTGTATAAACCTGTTTATCCCTTTGCCCCTTAGCTCTAGAGTCTCTTGCCAAGAATACTCCACAGGCTGGAGTCGATTACATCCTAGAACAGATTAGCTGGGCTGCTGTTTTTTCCACTCAATGATGTAAAGTCAGGCTAAATGACTTTCCCATTCAAGAAAGTAGCTTTAGGTCCAAGACTAGGAATCTTTCCTGGAGCAAACGGCTGAGCCCCTCTCTGGCCAGAGACTGCTGTGGCCCCAGAGCCTGGTTCCAACACCTATTTCCCATTCTGCATTGTGGTTTACTTTGTTGCATGTTTACATAAAAGTCTATAGTGACCTCCTTATGAACAAGGACGTTTTAAATATCTTAAGTGAGTTTTTGTTTTCCATCCTGCCCAGCACAAATAGGAACTCAAGAAGTATTTATTGTGTGGTGCTATTTCTCCCCATTTTGTTGATCAATCAAAAACTGATTCAACACCTATTCTGTGCCAACAACTGTTATTCCATGCCAGGGAGATGTTGTGAACAAGGCACACATGGTCTCTGCCTTTGATCAGAAATAATTTCCTTCCTTATCGAGGAAAGGAAAATCGAGCAGGAGAATGTAAGAAGAGGCTGGAAAGGGAAGGAAAATCAGGCAGTTGGAAGAAACACTATGATTTGTTTGGAAAGTGCATACATTGCCCCCATTCTCATTTTCATAGTAAAGTTTTAGAAGTTAAAAACAATGGCTCTGGAGTGAGTTCCCTGCTTGTGTTCAGATTCCCATTCTGCTTCCTTTCGGGGTGGCCTTGGCATTGTTATTTAATCTCACTGAGGCTCACTTTGTGCTATTAATAGAGCCTACAACTTCCAATTAGATGATGTTGGGTGCCCAGCTCATAATGTGTGCTTAATTAGTGTCAGTGGTTATTAATTTTATTAGTATTATTAGCTGCCGCTATCTCTACACGTGAAGGAAGGGTCATGTCAACACCACTGGGAATAGGGTGGAGACAGCCCAGGCTGGGAGTTTGCTCAATGGTTTCCTTTCCCAGATGGCAGAGCTGCCTTCAGGCTCTCTGAACAACTCTGAAGGGTGTGCTGGAACCTTACATATCTGGACATAATCTGACATTTGTGGGATTCCCAGCTCTCACCTTCTGCTGGCAGTCGTCCTCTTGCTCCCACTAAGCCTTACTAAATGGGAGAATATATGGAGGAAAAAAGAAATTTCCTCCCTTCTTTGGCCTCCTGGTTGTAAGTTTACTTACAAGGGAAGAATGGTGTTCAATATCTTGTGGGTTAAGCTCTCCTGGCTAAAACTTTGTTTTCTCCAATACTAACAAAATGGATTTTCTTCCCCCACCCCACCCTTTCTTGTTAATAGGGTGCTGAGAAAATTTTGTCAATGAATGAATCAGGAGAACTGCAAGACCTCTTAACCAAAATTGAGGTAATTGTGCTTTTAGCAACTTATTTTTAGTAATCAAAATGTTAAAACACATTCTGATTGTAATTGAGTTTTCCTAATTGAATTTTTCTCCCCATGTTCTTACAAATATGTAATGGGATACGTGTGGCAGTTTTCATTTGGTATCACCTGCCATTAGGTTTGCTCCAGCTAGAGTGACTTTAGTGTTAGCTTCTCCCCACCTCATAGTATTAGGTGAGAATCCCAGTCAGCTTTATTAGAGCCTAATTCTCTGTAATAGAGCTGTTGATGAGGTGTTTCAGAATCAGGCAATTGTCTTGAAGCACGTTTACAATTTTTCATTTAAATTATCTTTCCCACGGACCAGCTTATCATTTCTAAAGATTTCAGAAAAATTATTTCTCCTAAAGTGCACACTTTAACTTTGTTCCAATACTTACAATCGTAGCATCAGAGAAATGCATGATCAAATATGTAGTGTATCAAATCAATATGGAACCAGAGAGTCCTCTGCTAAACTATATTATCAGCCTGTTTCTCTCCATAGGTAGGAAAGTCATATCTTTTCTGGCCCAAACTGGGACACTTTGAGAGTAAAGAGGGTGTGTTAATGATTTCTCTGGGACAGCACACATGAACCAGGACATTCCCAGGTGAATTAGGCAATATGGGCCCCCAGTATCTATAAGCCCTGCCAGCTCTTCTTGGTCTAGTCTCCTCCACTGACCTCACCTCTGATTCTCTACCACTTTTTGTTCTTTAGTTGCAAGAGACAACTCTCTGTGGCTTCTTCCTACCATTCCTTTGTGCAAGCTGATTTGTCTGCCTAGAATGCTCTTATTCCAGGTCCTCATTTACTTACACCATCTTCAAGGCCCATCTTACAGTATCCTTTCTTCCCCAGATCATTCCTGGTCTCTTGCACCTTGGAATTTTTATGACCCTCTTTCTGTTGGGTGCTTACCACAATCCTTTGACTTGTGTATCACCTTTCCTTGGGTATTTGATGGGTGTCCCAAACGAACCAAGGGCTCCTTGGTTTTAGGAATCATGTTTCATTCCTATTGTGATTTCTTTTTTTTTTTTTTAATTTTTTTTAACGTTTATTCATTTTTGAGAGATAGAGCATGAGCGGGGAAGAGAGAGGGAGACACAGAATCTGAAGCAGGCTCCAGGCTCCGAGCTGTCAGCACAGAGCCCGATGCGGGGCTCGAACTCACGAACTGTGAGATCATGACCTGAGCCGAAGTCTGACGCTCAACCGACTGAGCCACCCAAGCATCCCCCCCTATTGTGATTTCTTCCAAAAAGACAAACACAGTGAGGGCATGGACTATATAGTCAGCAACTCCTCTCAGCTTGAAAATCTGTGTGGGTGGACTTATTTCTTTCTTTTTTGTCCCTAACTCGACTCCAACCCCCTGAAACCATGAGTTTAGGTTAATGCATATCTTTTATTTAAATGATTTAACTTGGTTAATATGTATTATTGTTTTCTGTGTACATTTTTGTCATGCTGTTATGTAATATAGCATTGCATTTTTGTTGTGTAATATTTTACACAAATAAAATATTTTTTATTTTGTTGCAAATCGTCTTCACTAGGCACTATGTTTTTAAGGACCATGTATGTTGCTATGTGAACATTTAATACATTTCTTCTAACTACTCCATGATGGAAACATATCTGTATTGTCCAAAGTGGTAACCATGGGCTGTATGTGGCTATTGAGCACTTTATAGTCACTGTTATAGCAAGTAATATGGCTAGTGTGACTGAGAAACTGAAATTTTAATTTTATTTAATTTTATTTGATTCAAAATTAAATTTAAATAGCCAAATGCTAGTGGCTCCTGTTTTGGACAGTGCAGCTCTGTGGTGCCTACCCACTATTTTTTATCTACCTGCTTTTCCATTGATGGATACCCAGATGTCATTCAGTACCCTCCTCAAACACTGCTTCCAGGAACAACCTTGAACATGTTCCTTATGGATTTCTGTGGGAGTAGAAATTGCTTAAGCATACACTTAATTTTCCAAGTAGATGGCTCTCTGGACTGGTTGCACCTTTCAAATACTCCCTGTTGTAGGGAAAGACGTTTTTAGGTGTTCCCACGTTCTTCCTACCCACGATTCTTGACAATATTTTACATTGTTCTCTATTTACTGTTTTCTAGTTTTTGCTAGGGTAGTAGGTGTGAAGATATATTGCCTTAGTGTTTTAATTTACATTTTTCTGATTACCACTGAGTTTGAGTGTCCCATTGTATGCTTGTTAAATTTTAAATTTCTTGGGGCACCTGGGTGGTTCAGTCAGTTAAGCGTCTGACTTCAGCTCAGGTCATGATCTCTCAATTCATGAGTTCCAGCCCCATGTTGGGGTCCATATTGACAGCTCAGAGCCTGGAGCCTGCTTCAGATTCTGTCTCCCTCTCTCTGCCCCTCCCCCACCTTGCACTCTCTCTCTCTCTCTCTCTCTCTCTCTTTCTCAAATATAAACATTAAAAACATTTTAAATTTCTTGTGTAAACTGTGTATTCTTATACCTTCCCTGTGAAAGTCTTGGAATTGTCTTTTTTTTTTCTTGGTTGAGTTTTGGAAGAATCTTCTACATTCTAAATATATTTTTCTTTGTTTTAGTCATTGTCAATGTTTCCTTTCCTTTTTTCAGTTTCTTTCATGATGTCCGTCACCCAACAGAAATCCTGTGATATAATCAAATTGATCATGCTTCCTCATAACGAAGTAGTCTTTTATCTTAACGTTACATAGATATTATCCTGCATTCCCTTCTATTAACTTTATAATTTTTTATACCTAGGTCTTTACTTCATACAGAATGCACTTGCATTTTCTTATTTATAATGAGATAGCTTCCCCAAACCAGCTACTAAATAATCTACTATTTTTTTTATTGCTCTGTTGTGCCAATTTTATATCATAATAAATCCCCATGTGTACTTGGGTCTTGGTTTGACTCTCTACTGAGTTCCTTTGCCAGTCTTATTGTAGCAATATCATCCTGTTTTTATTTCTGTGGCTTAACAGCATCTTCTAGAGTCATATAGGGTAAATCTCTCTCATTACTCTTTTTAAAGATTGATGATCGGCTTAGCTCTTCATGGACTTTTATTCTTTGAGTCTACAATCCCTTAATTCTGCAAGTTGGTGAACACCATCATGCTATATAACATAACCTCTGTCTCTCAGCTCAAAGAATTTTGGAAAGAAGATTTTGTTCTCTTCATCAAATCTGTCTCCATTCTACAGATGGCATAAATAAGGTGCAGACATTTAAGACTATTCATGATGTTGAAAAGAATTGTATGGTACTGACTTCTGCTGTTGTAGGAGCTGTAAGGTGTTATAACTCTGTTGGGCTGCTTTTCCCATGTAACAAAACTGGTAGAGAAATTGTAGCCATCCAAAGAAAGCCCTAATTTGCCTGTGAGAGGAGCTAGGGCTTAAGGCACACTAGCCTAGGTAAAGATATTGACCCTCAAGAGAGGCAGTTGGAAGAGCCAGGAAAAGTGGATAAGGGATGCAAAATTCCAGTCTAAACCCATCCCATTCTTCAAGTTTACTTTTGGCAGTGGAGTAGGAGTTAAATATTCATGAGGTTGGAAACATTGGAGTCTTTACTATGTAGCAAGTAACATTCTTGATGTTTTGTATGTATTAAATCATTGAAACGTCACAACTCTGCAGGTCAGTTTCTATTATTATCCCCTTTTTACTAACCAGGAAATGGAGGCACAGAGATTAAATCACTTTCTGAAGACCTTACAGACAGTGTTTGATTCATGATTATAATCACCCTGACTTAAAAACCCATGGTCTTAAGCATGAATCTATGCTTCCATGACTCTCAAATTAAGTGGCATGTAGTTGTCTGGGAAATCTGACCATATGTGGTAGGACCCAAAGCTCAAGTGAGAAGTTTGCTGTGAGGTAGACAGAGTATGAGGTCCAGGGAACAGACTAGGCTTTAACACCGGACTCTGAAACTAGAGGGGAGGCCATCCTGAAAGATGGGTAAATTGGTGATAACTTTAGAGAGAAACCAGACAGATCTTGCCAAGTTCTAGTTTGCTGTTAGTTCGTACTACATGGTAGATGATGACTATCCTGGTCCTCATAATTCAGGTCCCAGTTTTTAACAGTTATTCCAAATGATGGTGAAGAAAGAGAGGTAGCAGTTATGGTTGGGCCATCGGAAATGGAGTCAACAAATAATTTCAAATTTCCAAGTCAAAGCATCTTAGCATACATCCAGCCCAAGTGAATATTGCTCTGGGAAGTCAAGTGGGCCTGATTCATTGATGAAAATTGTCAGTGGATTTAAACATGAGGATATGGCTAAAGCCAGCAGAAGCAAGTGAAATATAACAATAGCTAGTGTGGATACTTGGGTTCAGTGGAGCTAGGTGCACCTGGGAGGACTCTCTTCCTGAGACAGAATTTGCAGGGTATATAGTGTGAGCTCCTAATATATAGTGTGAGCTAATATAGTGTGAGCTCCATGTGGACACAAGATCCTTGTCTCTTTTGTTCTATTCTGTACCTTTAGTGCCTAGAACAGGGATTGGCAAATAACAGACAATAAATATTTGTTAAGTGAAAAGATGAATGAATCCTCTTTCATCCAAGTTTCCTTTTTTGAAAAGGCAAAGCAGTGAGCTGATGAAAAGGAAGAGAAAAATAATTATTTTATGTAGGATAATGCTTGAGTGAAAGGATGAAATGAAAACACCATTTTAGTAATATATTTATTTATTTATTTATTTATTTATATTAATAAACAAGCAAAGTAGACACTTAGAAGCAAAGAAGTGTCTACGATTCCCCTAAAACGATAACCATGATGGATAGCTGATCCTGCTGGTGTTCACACAGAGGAAGCCCGGGGAGCCTTGAGATGTATTAGCAAACACCTGGTTATGGCAGATACTGAATTAAAGATTGCAGATGGTAGAGAAGCTCCAAGTAAGCTCTTGCCTTGCTATTTTTTTTTTAAAGTTATGAACAAACATTCTTGTCATTTCTAATGAGATTGCCAACATATGCCCATTTCGTGTCCTTTTTTTCTTGTAAAATCTGACTCTCCCCTGAGGGCTGGTGATTACTTATCTATTGCTCGCGAAGAACACAAGAGTTTCAGCTACACACGGAGGATGCTGGAATGGCACAGGCTATTTTTGCAGGACGTTGGTGCTACCAGACACTGTCTTAACCCTCCCTGGAGAAGCACAGTTCTGGATGGCGACCCTCCCAGTGCGGAGGGTGGGGTGGTGGCCACGGCATATTCATAGAAGCATCAGAGACCACTGACTCACCTGGGAAATCAGGCCATGTACTCTGTCTGCCTCTCTCTGAAATCTGAACATCTTTTTAAGTAGGCTTATGGCAGTCCAGCACACTGGGTTCAAAAATCAGACTCCTATATTTAGGCTAATGAATTTAAGATTATAAGCCACAACTTTCCTCTGTGTCGACAGTTAGTTCAGGGGCTTCTTTCTCAAGGCTGCAAATTACGGATGCTGGAAACTCTGATCATCGGGATAGATTGTGTTTATCAGCAGCTTGATCAGACAGAGGTGTTTAGCAGGCACTTAACAAGCATTTTCTGAATTAAAGTGTTGAATGTAGTTTAAAACAAAATACATAGACAGAGGTAAATCATCCAGAGATGATTATATGCAAAGTGTGCCCTCTTTGACAATTTGTTATATGGATAAATTTGCTTCATAGACAATCTGGATGACGAGATTTATGGTTCCAGAAAATCAGGTGAATTACTTCCTCTTTAGTGGAATACTTAAGAGACTTTCAAGTTCTACTAGAACAGGAATAGGTAAATCTGAGGTTAAACATAATAAGTGCATCCATTTCCTAATCTCCAGGAAGATAGTGAAAGCCCTTGATATTAGCATCCTCCTTCTATCTTAGATAATAGGAAAATCTCTTTATATTTCTGAATTTGAGTTTGTGCTACAAAGGAAATCCATTTGACAATCATTCATGAGCTCTACCCTTTCATCCTCATCCTGTCGATCCTTTGTGAGAGACTCCGGAGTTCTTGTGTGCTTTAATTCCGATGACCACAGTATGGCGTGGACCCATTCAAAGCTAAGGGTAGGGCTGAGGGCTACTATGAAGTGAACAGGGATGTGTCTGGCCTCACTGCTTTATCCCCAGTGCCTTCCACAGTGCCTGGCAAGTAGACACTCAATATTTGTGGAATGAATGAATAAATGAAAGTGTCTCACCCTCTGAGTCTTTTTTTAAAGTCTCTCGCCAAGTGTATGAGAACAGAGAGGTAAAAAGAGAGGATGATTTCTCACTCCTTTTTTTTTTTCTTGAATTCCACCCCAAAGGGACGTGCTTCCACCCAAACCACTATTCAAAGGAGGGCCATTCTGTGAACTCAGTGCTCTGTGTGCTGTTCTCACCCAGGGCTGCATGGTTTCTCACTTTGCTGGGCAACTGGGCACTAAAGAGCTAGTTGCTTGAAATTCAGTGTTTCTGCAGTGGGCTTCTTCATTGAAAGTGCAAGTCTGTTTTGTTGCTTTTAATAATGACTGTTGTTAACCTCAGTTCCTCCTTCCTCCTTCCTAGAACATTGTCCATGTTTGGGGCAATTTTCTAGCCCCTTTAACACCTGTACTGGGGGCACAACCATCTACTTACCTGCATCTGATACATTTAATACAAGCCAGTTTTTTCTCATTGTTGGAACTCTTTAAATTGGAACCACAGACTAACAAAACTATAACATTATAACAAAAGTGCTCTCTGAAGGAGATAGCTAGGGATGACTGAATTATTTATTTTTATTAGAGGAACAAATGGAGTAGATTGTAGTGGATGGTGTATCAGGAATGAGATACCTGGAGGCTAATGGAGCAGTGAGAGCTCAAGACCCGCTCAGAGCCACCCCCACTTCTGCCTCGGTCACAGCATTTATCATTCAACTCTTTTATGTTTGAGGATCCCATGTAATGTTATCTGACTGAGACTATTATGGATGTAAATAAAGGTGAAAAACTACTACTAAAGAGGAAAGACCATGAGATTTTCTCTTTTGTTAAAAGTTTTTATTTGAATTCCAGTTAGCATACAGTGTAGTGTAAGTTTCATGTGTACAATATAGTGATTCAACACTTCGTAACAACAGCCGGTGCTCCTCACAAGGAGTGCTCTCCTTAATCCCCATCACCTGTTTACGCCTTCCCCCCCACCCACCTCCCCTCTAGTAACCATCAGTTTGTTCTCTACTATTAAGAGTCTGTTTCTTGGTTTGCCTCCCTCTTCTTTTTTTCCCCTTTGCTCAATTGTTTTATTTCTTAAATTCCACATAAGAGTGAAATCATGTGGCATTTTTCTTTCTCTGACTGACCTATTTTGCTTAGCCTAATACCCTCTAGCTCCATCCATGTCATTGCAAATGACAAGATTTCATTCTTTTTGATGGCTGAGTAATAGTCCACTGTTTGTATATTTACCACATCTTTATCCATTCATCAGTTGAGGGACACTTGGGCTGTTTCTATAGTTTGGTTATTGTAGATAATGCTGCTATAAACACTGGGGTGCCTGTATCCCTTTGAATTAGTATTTTTCTTTTCTTTGGGTAAATATCTAGTAGGTGGGAATGCAAACTGGTGCAGCCACTTTGGAAAACAGTATGGAGGTTCCTCAAAAACTTAAAAATAGAACTACCCTATGATCCCGCAATTGCACTGCTAGGTACTCACCCAAAGGGATTTGCTCTTGAAGAAAGTTCTTCAAGTTCCAATTTTCTAATTCCCCTGTGACCTAAACATTTCTTATAGTCATTAAGAGTTTTTGTTTCTTCGTTTGTGAAATCAGGCACGTGTGAGAGTTGGGTATAGACGCTATATAATATGTATGCCATTCTTTTCCTCTCCTCAGTTTATGGCTGAAGCAGCTAATTTTTACTGAGAATGGAAATGCCTTCACAATCTTTCCAATCCTGTGTTCCAAGACATCAGCTGCTTTCCCAAGACAACTGAGCATTTCATACCTTCCCTGTCAGCAACTTCTCTATGAGGGATGCCATACTAAATATGGACTGCCCACTTACATATAATTCTCAGATAAATGAGAAATAATTTTTAGTTTTTGTATGTCTCATGCAATGTTGGGGACATACCTATACGAAAATTTATTTGTAGTCTCTCTGAAATTCAAATTAACCAGGCATCTTGTATTTTTAATTGCAAAATTTGATGATACTATTCTACTTGAAACCCAGATCTAGTTATAATCTAGCACTAATGGGTGAAGTCCCCGAGTCAGGGGCCCTAAAGGTCCTTTCTCCAGGACCTAGGCCAGCCCAATATCTGTTCTGATCAGTAGGTCATTGTATGTGTGTGTGTATGTGCGCACGCGCGCACGCGTGTGTGTGTGTGTATAATTTTTTTGAGAAAGAGAAAGAGTACCTGTGTACATAAATGGGAGGGAGGGGCAGAGAGAGAAGGAGAGAGAGAATCTTAAGCAGGCTTTACACCCAGCACAGAGCCTGACACGGGGCTTGATCTCACAACCATGAGGGTATGACCTGAGCTGAAATCAAGAGTTGGATGCTTAACTGACTGAACCACCCAGGTGACCCACAAGTCATTATGTATTTTTAATATAAACTTCTGGCACAGCTCTCGTGAATGTCAAGAATCTATCTATTTTATCATAGTTTTAAAATTTGATAAGAACACCATTATTTACTAATTATATTATAATTTGCTTTTATTACATTTTTTTCCCTTATAATTTGCTTTTAAACTACCCTCTTGTTCCATCACTGGGTTTGGTTTTATTCAATTTATTTTCTAAAAACATTTTAATATTATGTAAAATTGTAAATTCACTATACCATGTTTTGGTCAATACTTGCACAGAGAAATGACAAAAACCCGCCTACAAAGTAACTAATTGCTACACACACTCAATCTAACTTTCTGGAAGAGTTTTGAATCTGTAGTCTTGATAAAGTTCCCTCTTTGTGTCATCCGGTTTGCCAACCACTACTTTCCATCAAGTAATTCTGTGCCGCTAAAAATGAGGTATTATGTGGATTTTGCCATCTTGACATAATAGCTAAGTCAAACTATATTGGCAGGTGAACTTTGCTATACACAAAAAGTGCATATCTGAAAAGTGGGGACATAAATTTTGAAGCAATCATGTCCTTAATGTTTATTTCCCGAAGCACATTCCATAAAGTACTAATTGTGAGAGAATTATGGTTGTTTCCTGGGAAGAGTTATCATAGCTGTAAGTGCTGGGGAAACGGTGGGTTAAACCCAGTTAATCAGGTTCCTTTTCATTTGGCTGCTTTGGAGACTTGAGTACGTGCAGTTGTGAATCTCCAGAGAACAGCCATATGTCTGTGTATATAAACCACGTTTGAGTGTGTTTCTGCCTGTGTGTGTGTGTGTGTGTGTGTGTGTGTGTGTGTATTGATTCACATTTCCCAGTTTTATTTTAGCAATTATTCTCTTCACAAAGCCAAGCTTTCAAATATTGCTGCAAACTCCTATTTTGCAAGTCAGAAGCTTGATATTAATTCACTTTCACCTCGTCTTCATTCTGTAATGGCTCCTAATCTCCCCACCACTGATGGATACCACTAGTGAACTCTGGCAAAGGATATGTGCTCAAAGAAGGAAATAGAAATGTGTGTGAATAATTTTCAAAATATTATCCTCGATACAATGCACGGTTACTTTCATTTTAGTAGGAGAGTATTTTATCTTTACTTGAGGTAGAAAGGCAGATAGCCATTGTGGGGCGTTTTATGGACTTGGATAAATACCTTAAGATTTCTATGCCTATTTCCTTAAATATAAAATAAGGATAAAGATACCTGAATATCTGCTTTGCAGTCGAAGGTGTCTGTATGTGTAAAGGATGGGATGAGGGACGATTCTATACAATAATGCATTTGAAAGTGCTTTTAAAAAAACAAAGCATTATTCAAATGTGCAATGTAACGATAAATCTTCAGTTGATAGTGGCTCTTTCACACTCAGCTTTTAGTGTTTTGATTTTCCAGACTCACTATTAGTGATACTGTTCTATGAACAAAGATATTAAACCGTTAGGAGGTACTCAAGGGAAAGTTACAGTACTTCCCTCTAATGAAAATAACCATTTCCTGAATTGTTTGGTTTGTAAATATGTGTTTTCATATGATAGATCTCCTGAGATCTGGACCCTTTAACCTAAAATGTACCAGTCTTCACAAAACAAGGTTATGCTATTGATGGCCATCAACGGGGTATTAAAGAAAACTTCAGCTAGCTTTCCCCCTGGGTCTCTGCATACATGGTAGGTGATTTCAAGTCCACAGCCAGCATTGTTTTACGACCATCCACAATGCAGGCAGACAGGAAGGCTGGTTGAGTTGTTCATGCTAACGCCTCTTCTGTCCTCTCTTGTCCCCCTGCCGCCCTCTACAGAGAGTGCAGCATCCACAGGAGTGTCCCTCCTGTGGAGGCTTTGGCTTTCTTCCGTGCTCCGTGTGCCATGGGAGCAAGATGTCAGTGTTTCGAAACTGCTTTACAGACTCTTTCAAAGCTTTGAAGTGCACTGCTTGCAACGAGAACGGCCTTCAACGCTGTAAGAGCTGTGCTGGTTAGCCGGAGATCTCACCCAGGGAGAGCCTCGTTTTATTAACTAAAGTCAATCATATGGTTTATACGTGTTTTTATTTTTAACTGTCATGTTTATGAGTTAATCAATAAACTTTGTTTAGTATAATTGCCTTTGTTTTCAATTTTTGCTGTGGCCATTTTCATTGACTCATGAAATAAACGTTTGTTTAACACCGATTTGCCATGCCCTTTGCTAGACCCTGGCTTCTCATTGAAATTAGTGGAGTACCCAGTACCCTTTCAGGATATCCAAACTCTGATTTGTTAAACGTGTTTGAGTTTCTAAAGAAAAGACTCACTGTATGTAATAGTGCCAATTGCAATGTCACCCTTTTGTCTAGAAGGAGTTACTCCAACTCCCTAGATGCATAACTCATTTCTGTGTGTCTCAGCTACAGAGAAGAAAAGAGCTCTGGACAGTGGAAAAAAATATGGTCATATTTATACTTAGAATTTTTTAAAGCTGTAAAATAGTCTTAAAGATGATAACATTAGTGACAAATCACTAATGTTATCAGGTGGATTTCTTGGTGATGATGTAAAAGTTGCCAGAAGACTTATCTGGATTTAGTTTTGTAACATTTGCTTTGTGCTATTGTCACTGAAAACCCTTTAAAAAGGTGCTGTTGTCAGGGGTGCCTGGGTGGGTCAATTGGTTAAGCGTCTGACTTTGGCTCAGGTCACTATCTTGTGGTTCGTGAGTTTGAGCCCTATGTTAGGCTCTTTGCTGACAGCTCAGAGCCTAGAGCCTGCTTTGGATTCTGTGTCTCCCTCCCTCTCTGCTCCTCCTCCATGCACACTCTCTCTCAAAAATAAGTAAACATTAAAAATTTTAAAAAAATAATAAAAAACAAAAAGCTGCGACTGTTTGCACACATAGGCAATGTTAGTAAAGTGGACAAAAAGAAATTATGTTATAAATATTGGACACCCCAGTCCATGTGTCTGTATTCTGACGGATTCTCTTATGAATGACCTTAATAAACCACATTCTCAATATTTGTGAAAAGGTAATCAAAACATTTTACACCTCAGTATTGTAAAAAGATACAAATTCTTACTGAGTACTTACTAATCAGTGAGGCACAGTATAGGGTATGGTTTTGGTTTCATGCAGTGTATACTCTAAGAAGGAAGGAAGTATTAAACAAATAACTGTAAACAGGATGAGTCTTAGACCACAAATGATCTAGTGTACTATGGGAATGATAGCAGATGGACCAACTTAGGTGAGTTAGAAATGGAAAGAAACGACTTCGTTGAGCAACTGATGTTTAAACTCATGCATGAAGGGTAATCAGAAATAAGTTAGCCAAAGAGGAAGGGGGATTGTGCGTCAAGTAAAGGAATAGCACATGTGGAGTCCCAGAGGTCAGAAAAAAGTTGTGTGTTTGAGGAATTGTAAGAAATCCAATATGGGGGATTATAATTGGTAACAGTGGAACAGTTTATAGCAGACGAAGCCTCCTACTAATAACACATTTATTTGGAACGAAATAATGAAAAATAAACAACTGTTGAAGGCATTGGAAAACAACAAAAACCAGAAAGGAACTGGAAAGAATTCAATCGCTGGAAGAAGGGAAACAAACAAAATGAACCTACATTTATCCAGCTTATCCTCTGAGAACACTTTCCAGTTTGCACAGGATACAGCTCATAAAGAAAGTGCAAACTTACTGGATTAAAGAAATAAATATTGACATTTGGGCCTCCAGGATGCCTGGAATTGAGTGGAAACTTCTAAGAAATGAGAGGACCAAGGAGAGGGGCACCCCCAAATCTGTTCTTTAATTCCACTTAATTCCTTGCCAGATTCCCAATGTACCTACGCAGGGTAATATACTGGGACCAGTTGCAATGTATGGGGGTTTTCCCCACACCACCAAGCAATTCTCTGACACCAGCTGGGCATCCTATATTTCAACTCAATTCTGACACTGTCTAATCGGGAGAAAGTGTCAGATCCCACAGGTTAAAGGCTCAGTCCCACAGGACAGCCTTCCCATTACCACTTCAGATGTCTGCCAAAAAAACGAGGTTGTCACCAGCACTTCTAACCAATCAGCTAGAGATATGAGGTTCCAATGACCCCCAACCTGGGATTGATTAGAGAACCCAAAGAGACATCTTATGTGCTAGATGACCAGTTTATTATAAAAGGCTATAACTCAGAAAAAGCCAGATGGAAGAGAAGCATAGGGCAAAGAGTGGGGCAAGGAACGTCTGCGCCCTCTCTGAACACTTTGAGCACATCACTCTCCCAGCATCCCCACGTGTTCACCAACTCGGAAGTTCTCTTAAATTCTAAGGGTGCCAGAAAAGGGCACAAAGACCAACTGTGTATTTATCATAAATCACGATATCCCCCAGAAAAAAGAAGTAGCTGAGAGGCCAGAGAGTTGTGCAGAGATTTCAACAGCTGCTCGGGTTGCAAAGTCAGAGTTTGGAGTTCAAGTGGCCCACACAATGGATGTTTCCTTGAAATCCCAGAAGGGCCCCATATTTAGAGTAAAGCCAAGGATTGAGGGCTATATTGTAGAGCTAAGGGAAAAAACAAAACACACTTGCCTTTAGAGCGCCAAAAAACTTTCATGATATCATGGTATCTTTGGCTGCTTGCTAGAGCAAAACCCAACACTTGAACTAAGACTAGAAAGGAACTCATTGAATATGAAAATCGATAACTAACATTATATTTAATGGTAAAAATATTAGTTTCCCCTTGAAATCAAGAAGAGTACATGAATGTTCACTTTTATCACTCCTATTCAATATTATGATGAAGGTCCTGTCCAGTGAAACCAGCAAGAAAAAAAAAAGTCATAAAGATTGGGAAAAAATAGAGCTCATTCTTTGTAAACCACATGACTAGCATGTAGAAAACCCAAAGAAATCTACAAACTACTGAACTTCAGAGTGAAGTTGAAATTATTGGATTTGAGGTCCTTTTATAAAAGTTAAAAATGCAGCACACAAATCACAAACAATTTGAATATAAATTAAAACAATACAGTTTATAATATTATCAGCAACCTTTAAGTATATGGAATACATTTTACAAAATACATGTAAGACCTCTACATTTAAAACTAGAATGTAAATTTTGCTGAGAAAGCATAGAACCCAAATACATGAGGAAATAAGCCACATTTTGGATTGGAAGATGACATTTTAAAGATATTTATAGTTTCAATGTCTCAATGCAATAATCTCAATTAAAATCCATCAGACTTTCTGTAGAATTTGACCTGCAATTTTAAATTTATATTAAAGATGCAAACAATCTAGAGTATTCACGAACATTTTTAATAAGTAGAGTAAAATCAACAAGTAGACAAGTGGAATAAAGAATAGAGAAATAGACCCACGCAATGAGGTCAGGTGATTTTCAAGAAAGATGCCAATTCAAGGCAGTGGGGAATGGAGAGTCTTTTTTGACAAATAATCCGGAACTACTAGATTCACATCTGGAAGAAAAATGACATCGAAAACTGCTACCAATGCCACCATTCCTGCCTCAGGCATATAGTAGTAGCTAGAGGCCAAGGATTCTGCTAAATATCTTACAAAACACAAGACAACCCCACCCCTCAAGTGGGTCCAGTCGGAAACGTCAATCGTGTCCAGAGAGGCAAACTCTGCTGTAAATGTTAATGCTAGAGGTGCCTGGGTGGCTCAGCTGGTGAAGCGTCTGACTTTGGCTCAGGTCATGATCTCACAGTTCATGAGTTTGAGCCCCACGTCGGGCTCTGTGCTGACAGCTCGGAGCCTGGAACCTGCTTTGGATTCTGTATCTCCCTGTCTCTCTCTGCCCCTCCCCCACTCGCACTCTGTCTCTGTCTCCCTCAGAAATAAATTATCATTAAAAATAAATAAATAGAGGGGCGCCTGGGTGGCGCAGTCGGTTAAGCGTCCGACTTCAGCCAGGTCACGATCTCGCGGTCCGTGAGTTCGATCCCCGCGTCAGGCTCTGGGCTGATGGCTCGGAGCCTGGAGCCTGTTTCCGATTCTGTGTCTCCCTCTCTCTCTGCCCCTCCCCCGTTCATGCTCTGTCTCTCTGTCCCAAAAATAAATTAAAAAAAAAAAAAAAAAAAAACTGTTCCCCTCTATCTTGAAAAAAAATAAATAAATAAATAAATAAATAGATAGATAAATAGATAAATAATATTAATGCTAAGCCAGGAGACTATCCTTACAATCCTGGGGTAGCAAAGATGTTTTGCATAAGTCACAAAGCACCTAACTATAGAAAATGATAAATTGGACTTAATTAAAATCTCCTCATTAAAAAAATATGAAGAGGGAAGCCACAACTGGGAGAAAATGTTTACAGTACAAATACCCGTTAAAGGACTTATAACTAGTATATATAAATAACTGAAAGAAACACTAATAAAGACAGTCTAAAAAAGCAGTGGACACTTCACACAAAAGAAGACATGAATGGTCAAAAACAAGGGGAAATATACATATTAATCATCAGGGAAATGTGAATTAAAACCACAGTGTGCCCTTACTATCATATTTACTATCATATTATCATAAATACTATCATATTTAGAATAGCTAACATTTAATTTTATTTATTATTATTTTATTTTAGAGAGAGAGAGTGCATGAGCAGGGGAGAGGAACAGAGGGAAAGACAGAATTCCAAGCAGGTTCCATGCTCAGTGCAGAGCGCAACGCAGGGCTCCGACCCACGACCCTGAGATCATGATCTGAACCAATATCAGGAGTCGGATGCTCGGGGTGCCTAGGTGGCTCAGTTGGTTGAGCTTCCGACTTTGGCTCAGGTCGTGATCTTAGGGTTTGTGAGTTCTGTGAGTTTGAGTTTGAGCCCCGCATTGGGCTGGCGGCTGTCAGCACAGAACCTGCATCAAACCCTCTGTTCCCCTCTCTTTCTGCCCCTCTCCTGCTCTCTCTCTCTCAAAAATAAATAAACGTTAACAAAAAGGAGTCAGATGGTACACCAACTGAGCCACCCAGGCGCCCCAAATAGCTAACGTTGTAAAAGATGGAAGATGTAACATGTGGGTGTAGATATGGAATGACTGGATCTCTTATCCATTGCTAATGAGAATGTTAAATGGTGCAACCAGTTAGGAAAACTGTTTGATGGTTTCTAATAAACGTAAACATACGCAATTGCATACCCAACAATTTTACTCCTAGTTATTTATTCAAGAGAAATAAAAAGCCTCATGTCCACATTGTGTAAGAGTTTCATGGAATCTATATTCATAACAGGCAATAAGCAAAATGCCCACTGACAGGAGAATTGATAAGAAAATTATGGTATTTTAAAATGGTATATTAATATGATATATTATTACTAGGCACACTACCTGGTGATAAAAAGGAACAGGCTATTGATTCTAGCAATAACATGGATCAATCTCAAAAACATTACGTGAATAAACTAAGCAAGACATGAAGCATATATACGATGTGACTCCACTTATATGAAGCTACAGATTAAGCCAAAATCAATCTACAGAACAATTGCCTCACAGCGGGGAGGGGGCAAAAAGAGGAAATTAAATATGACCAGAGCTAAGACAGTGGTACAAATTATAGTTGTTGAAAGTAGGCTTCTCTTCTGTCAAGAAAGGGGGGAAGAGCTTCTCCCATGAGTGAGCAGATTCTTAACATAGTTCCAACATATTTCTGAGGTTTGATTAACTAATAGGGCCTATCCGGAAATTTCCTAACCACTCAGGCACTGGCTATGTGTTGGCAAATCTAGTCATACTCCCAATATCCTCCTTGTCTGGGGTATAACCAGGATGGAGAATTAGAATAGTACAGTGGATTCTAATTTTCAGGCCCTATCTCGGATTATGAGCTTGAAGGACAAAAGCTCTCTCAGTTGCATTCAGAAGGAATTTGTTTTTGTTTCTATCTTTTATTCTTTTCGCCATGCATTGCCATGGAATTAAAGTGTTATGTTTTCTGCTGATTATTTGTGGGCCTCTAAAGAAGAACATTATGGAAAAGTAATGAAATTAAACAAAACAAAACAAAAACCTCAGACATCTCATAGAGTTGCAGAAGTTAATGAGACTAATAGGCTCATAAATAGGCTTATTTAAAAATAAACTTACGTTAACTTTCTGGATGAACTTGATTTAGAAGTTTCATGTCTGTTTCAGCTTTATAAAATGCAAGTAGGAAATAATTATACCTGCTATATTTATCCCACATTGTTGTTCTGTGTGATTAATTAGAATATATAGGAAAGTATATCTATTTTAAAAACACAGAGCACGACGCAGAAGCATAGAACAATTTCATAATTACCATAAAAGTTGTGTCTCAACAATGTATCTTTTTACTGACCAGATAAGGAAATGGACTAACATTTATTGGACACCTTCTGTATGCTTGGGTTTTTAGAAGGTGTCTCATATATTCTTTAGTGTACTGTGAAGAAACTGTGATTCAGAATGTCAGTTAATTTTCCTAAAGTCTTAACATTTATATTAATTTATTGTATCATAAGTGTCCACGTAAGCTGGCTTTATTTCTGGTATAAAGTGGGAAGTCAATCAAGGAAATAACAAACTTGCTCAAAGATGAACACCTGCATAAGCAATAGAATAGGAATGAAAAAAAAGTCTGCCCTGTGCTCTTATGGCATTACATTTCATATATTCTTGTCTGCATTCTTGCCGTGTATTTCAAAAGCCAGGCAATGCTGGCTGTTGGCAAAGGCTATACAGTGAGGCAGTCAAGGCTAGGATGGTCCAAGAAAACATTTTTAACTAAGATTGGTGTGTGTGTGTGTGGGGGGGGGGGGTCTTCAAGAATGATACATACCTAATAATTATAAATGAATATTTGTTTTTTAATTTTCTTGTCATCCCAAGGTCTTTTTGAAAAAGGCTAAATTAAGCCTTTTGACTTGTCTTTCATGCACAAACATCACACCCAGCAAAGAAGTCAGTCTGGAGTTCTTCAAAGTGGAGTGAAAATTTAAAGACTCTTTGGGCAAGCAATCTGACAGTAATACTTTTTAGATTTGGGGGATTGTTTTTTCTGCTTTTTTTAAAAAATGTTTATTTATTTTGAGAGAGAGGGAGAAAGAGAAAGAGGAGGAGTAGAGAGAGAAAGAGAGACAGACAGACAGACAGAATCCCAAGCAGGCTCCACACTGTCAGCCCAGAACCTAATGTGGTGTTCAATCTCATGAACCATGAGATCATGACCTGAGCTGAGATCAAGAGTCAGATGCCCAACCGACTTAGCCACCAGGCACTTCTCTCCCGCTCATTTGTAGTTTCGTCAGCCACAATAATTTGACAATAATTTTTTTAGTACTTGATTTTGTAAAATTATTTCTAAGGCATTAAACATAGTTCTCATAGAATAAACATCTTTCTCTTTGCTCTTGTATTTAACCCGTCCATGTAACATTTAGTTATAACAAATTATTTCACTTAATCAAAATTAATGTGATTTAGTTATACAATTATATCTATAATCACCGGCACAATTATAAATCTAACAGATTTGGTTACAAACAACTGATTCACGGGAGATACATTTGTCTGCTGGTAGCCCAAGTAGGCAGGCAGATAAGAGTGTTTCTCCCGGTTGCAAGCATCAGCAGCCAGAAATCGTTGGAGGAATGTATTACAGAGGGAATGGGGAGCGTATGCCCATCTGGAACGTATGTGAAGTGGAACTTGTCTAAAAAGCTTTAGCTTGGGTCACCTGGGTGGCTCTGTCGGTTAAGCACCTGACTTTTGATTTCCACCCAGGTCATGATCCCAGGATCATGGGATGGAGCCCTGCATTGGGTTCTGTGCTGGGCACAGAGCCGGCTTAAGATTCTCTCTCTCTCTCTCTCTCTCTCTCTGCCCCTCCCCCACTTTCACGAGCGTTCACTCTCTCTCTCTCTCTCCTACTCTCTCTCTCTCTCTCTCAAAAAAAAGCTTTAGCTAACTGATGACTGATGGGACCATAACAATAACCAGAAACATGGTTGATAATATGCTCAAGGTTATTCACCATCACCTTCCTCACCTTCAGGTTTAAAAAAATTTTTTTTTTTTAATGTTTATTTATTTAGACAGAGGTAGAGTGTGAGCAGGGGAGGGGCAGAGAGAGAGGGAGAAAGAGAGAATCCCAAGCAGGTGCTGCACTGTCAGCACAGAGCCCAGGGCAGGGCTCGAACTCACAGGGTCATGAGCTGAGCTGAAATCAAGAGTCAAATGCTTAACCAGCTGAGCCACCCAGGCATCCCCACCCTTCAGGTTTCTTCTAATGTAGGCTGTGTTTGACCTGCAGGGTTTGACCGGAGATTCAATTACTTTGGAAGACCTGTTGCTCTGTGCAAGACTGAAAGACCCCCTCACCTGTCTCACTTAGAGACAGTCTCTTTCTGTCTCTGGCTTACTTCACTTAGCAAAATGTCCTCTGCATGTGGAATCTAAAAACATCTGGAAAATACAGAATCTGAGAGGAGACTGGTAGAGGAGAATGGTAGGTACCAGGATAGGAGAAGCGGGGAAAACAGAGATGTTAGTCAGAAGGTACAAAGTTTCAATTATGAAGGACAAATAAGTCTTAGAGATCAAACACATCAGAATGACTGTAGTTCAAACCAATGCACTGAATACTAGACATTTAAGAGAGTAAATTTCAGAGAGTGTGCTTTTTTGGACACACACACACACAAAGGTAACTATGTGTGGTGATATATTATATATGCATATATAATATATATGTGTATATATTATGTATTATATATGTATTGTATACACACACACACACACACACATATATATATATATATATATATATAAATATATAATTTTAGTGAGAGAGAGAGAGAAAGAGAGAGAGAGTGAACTCAAGTGGGGGAGGGGCAGAGAGAGAGAGAGAGAGAGAGAATCTCAAGCAGGCTCCATCCACGCTCAGATTGGAGCCCTGCAAAGGGCTCGATTCTATGACTCTGGGATCATGATCTGAGCCAAAATCAAGAGTCAGGATCTCAATCGACTGAGCCACACAGACATACCAAGGAGATGGTATGTTAATTAGCTTGACTGTATTAATCATTTCACTATGTATATCAAATCATCATGTTGTGCACCTTACATATATAACATTTATATTAAAATTAAAAAAATAATTTCATAAAAGAGAAACAGTCTCCTAGAACATGCAGCCGTAGCGGACTTTTGTTTCCTTTGTCTCACAGGATCCCCCTTAGGATCTCTTGTAGGGCTGGTTTCGTGGTGACAAATTCCTTCAGTTTTTGTTTGTTTGGGAAGACCTTTATCTCTCCTTCTATTCTAAATGACAGACTTGCTGGATAAAGGATTCTCGGCTGCATATTTTTTCTGTTTAGCACACTGTAGATATCGTGCCAAGCCTTTCTGGCCTGCCAAGTTTCAAAGAAGAGATCAGTCACGAGTCTTATAGGTCTCCCTTTATATGTGAGGGCACGTTTATCCCTTGCTGCTTTCAGAATTTTCTCTTTATCCTTGTATTTTGCCAGTTTCACTATGATATGTCGTGCAGAAGATCGATTCAAGTTACGTCTGAAGGGAGTTCTCTGTGCCTCTTGGATTTCAATGCCTTTTTCCTTCCCCAGTTCAGGGAAGTTCTCAGCTATAATTTGTTCAAGTACCCCTTCAGCACCTTTCCCTCTCTCTTCCTCCTCTGGGATACCAATTATGCGTATATTATTTTTTTTTAGTGTATCACTTAGTTCTCTAATTTTCCCCTCATACTCCTGGATTTTTTTATCTCTCTTTCTTTCAGCTTCCTCTTTCTCCATAACTTTATCTTCTAGTTCACCTATTCTCTCCTCTGCCTCTTCAAGCCGAGCCATTGTGGTTTCCATTTTGTTTTGCATTTCGTTTAAAGCGTTTTTCAACTCCTCGTGACTGTTCCTTAGTCCCTCGATCTTTATGGCAAGAGATTCTCTGCTGTCCTGTATACTGTTTTCAAGCCCAGCGATTAATTTTATGACTATTATTCTAAATTCACTTTCTGTTATATTATTTAAATCCTTTTTGATCAGTTCATTAGCTGTTGTTATTTCCTGGAGATTCTTCTGAGGGGAATTCTTCCGTTTGGTCATTTTGGAGAGTCCCTGGCGTGGTGAGGACCTGCAGTGCACTTCCCCTGTGCTGTGGTGTATAACTGGAGTTAGTGGGCGGGGCCGCAGTCCGACCCGATGTCTGCCCCCAGCCCACTGCTGGGGCCACAGTCAGACTGGTGTGTGCCTTCTCTTCCCCTCTCCTAGGGGCGGGATTCACTGTGGGGTGGCGTGTCCCGTCTGGGCTACTTGCACACTGCCAGGCTTGTGTTGCTGGGGATCTGGCGTATTAGCTGGGGTGGGTAGGCAAGGTGCACGGGGGCTGGAGGGGCAGGCTTAGCTCGCTTCTCCTTAGGTGATCGACTTCAGGAGGGGCCCTGTGGCAGCGGGAGGGAGTCAGATCCGCTGCCGGAGGTTTGGCTCCGCAGAAGCACAGAGTTGGGTGTTTGCGCGGAGCGAGCAAGTTCCCTGGCAGGAACTGGTTCCCTTTGGGATTTTGGCTGGGGGATGGGCGGGGGAGATGGCGCTGGCGCCTTTGTTCCCCGCCAAGCTGAGCTCTGCCGTCCGGGGGCTCAGCAGCTCTCCCTCCCTTTGTCCTCCAGCCTTCCCGCTTTCTGAGCAGAGCTGTTAACTTATGACCTCCCAGACGCTAAGTCGCGCTTGCTGGCGGAACACAGTCTGTCCGGCCCCTCCGCTTTTGCCAGCCAGACTCGGGGGCTCTGCTTGGCCGGCGAGCCGCCCCTCCGCCCCGGCTCCCTCCCGCCAGTCCGTGGAGCGCGCACCGCCTCGCCGCCCTTCCTACCCTCTTCCGTGGGCCTCTAGTCTGCGCTTGACTCCGGAGACTCCCTTCTGCTAATCCTCTGGCGGTTTTCTGGGTTCTTTAGGCAGGTGTAGGTGGAATCTAAGTGATCGGCCGGACGCGCTGTGAGCCCCGCGTCCTCTTACGCCGCCATCTTCCGGAACCTCTCTCCTCTTCCTCCAATTATCATGGTTTTTCGGACTTTTGTTTCCTGGAAGTGATCTCAGGGGACACTGACCAAGAAGTATTCTCCTTCGGAGAACCACTGGCCTCTGGAAATTCCTGGATGGGAAAAAATCCATTATTTCACCTCTGGGGAGGTATCCGTGTCTCAAAGCACACTTCCTTCAAGAAAAGGATTGCTCATTCTGAAGGCAATGTCTTGCTCTAGCCCCATTCTGAACTGTTTGAACTCTTTCATTAAACTTAGCACAGAACACACTGGAAAACTCAGAATGCACATTTTGGTGGGAAGGTGACTTAGGGAATATAGCTTTCATAAAAGAATATAAGAGGTCCTGAAAGCATTGCTTACATGCCGCAAAACTGAAGACTACCCTTAATATTAATCGATATCTGGAAAATCCATATTGATTGCCCACACTGCACCTGCCTCAGGTATCATTCTGCACTTTTGTATTTTATTCTCTATATTTTCCGTGATCTTCACCCTTTTCTCTCTGCAACCTTGTTTGAGGGATATCAAAATAAGATGTTACCCGAAGACACGAAATAGAGGTAATAGAAAGCAAAACGTGTGCAAAATCTGGAGAGTGGTGGATGGAAGTCTGGGAAGAGCGCTTATTTATTGCAATAAAAGAAAAATGTTGAGACTGATGGGAATAGTGATCTTCAAATGTTTTTTTATGCACCGCTGGTTGCTTTGATGCACATATTATATTAGATCCACATAATATATTACGTATTGCTTTGCATTTGCTGAACGAAGCCACCAGGAAGCCTGAAAAGCCCCTAGGAGGAGCACTGGTTCCAAAACTAAGGTGCTGTTTCCTGGAGAAGCAGATGCCATTTCACTGCTCTGAAGTTTACATATTTGCTTTGACCTTTAGAGGTCTATTTTGAGTGGTTTGCTGTCTGCTGTAGGTTTTACCTGGAGACAGAATTGTCGATATATCTACTGTCACGTTTTTGTTTGCTGGCTAGGAAATATTACAGCAAGCTTTATTCTTAAGAAAGAGAAATATATCTGTGTCTCAGAACATTCTTCCCCAAGGTAAAATTGTCTGTACTTTTCGTGGGCTTTTTTTTTTTTTTTTTCCAGTAGTTGCTGACAATCCTTTGCTGTTGCAAATATGGGAACGGCTACTGGCTGCTGCCCTCTTCCCTTTTTCTTCTCCTTCCATGCTTGCGGAAATAAGAATTGGGGAAAACTATTGAGCCTACTTCTGAAGCAGAAGTTTCTGAATAAAACATTTAAGTGAGTTAGTAACGTTATTGGGGTCGTTAATTGTAGAAAACTCCCCGAGTTCCTGGAATAAAAACGAAGCCCGTGACTCTCAGTCAAAACATGTACCAGGCACCATGAGGGATACAGAGAGGAGTATGATGTGGCCTTGTCCTTACCATGATTGGGGAGATAAGGCATGTCATGGTGTTATGCCCAGAATTCGTGATCCCCAAAGACCACCAGAGAGTCAAGTCCTATGCAAAAGCAAAAGAGACTTTATTCGAGCTAGCTCGAGCTCAATCTCCTACCTGCACCAACGCAGCGGTGAGATACCGGAGAGAGAGAGCGAGTTTCAAAAGCACGAAGGTTTTATAGGGATCATGGCCTTAGCTGATTGGCTGGGGAAGGGTCGTGGACTCAGCCAATTGGTTGCCAAAGTGTGGTCCCAGATCAGCAATTATCAGCATCACCTGGAACTTGTTAAAAATGCAAATGTTGGGCCTGGTGGTCACGGACCTACTGAATCAGAAACTCCGGGGGTGGGGCTCAGCAATCTGTGTTTGAACAAGTCTTCCAAGAGATTCTGATGCACCTGAAGTTTAAGAACCACTGTGTCTGAGGATCTCTAACATGTTCGGCCTCAGTGTATACAGAACATTTCTCACTGGTCAGCTATTAACCATTGGCTGTCAGCCTTGCTGTGCTATATAAATACCTAGCACCAAACACCATCCCCAGAGACTCTGATTAATTGGTTTGGGGAGGGGTAAAATGCTCCCAGGTCATTCTAAGCCTGGACAGGGTTGAGGGCTCCTGCCTCTGGCCCCTACCCAAGAGAAGCTCTCCCTCTTCTACCCACACGTTCCACGCCTCTCACACTCCCCTTCCTCCCACCTCAGACTTCGGAAGAAAGAATCAATCGGTAGCCTGCTTTCTTAGAAAACGTAAGTTACTCAAGGGGAGAAGGCGTGTTCTGAGGTTTGAGCAGGAACTTCTTTCTGCGGCCATATTGGGGACATAGTCACTAGTCAGCCGGCCTAGGTCTGCTCTTTCAATAGATAAATAGAATACAAGTTCTGTCATGAGATTATTGTCTGGTAAGGACACTAAATATTATAAGGAGCTCAAAACAGCCGGATATTTGAACATGGGAGCCTTTTGGGGGGACTTAGCTGGAAGCTGTGCCTTTGATAATAGCTAGGATTTCTATAAGCCAAGACATGGATGGAAGTCGTGGCCCATGCTGAGCACAATGCCTGGCGGATGACAAACGTTCATTACATGTACCAAGTGTCCCCAAAGATGATGATAGGCAATGTGTCACTGGGGCTAGGAGCGCAGGCTCTGGATTTGAACTCTCTGGTTTTGAATCCCAGTTCTCCTATTTACCAGCTATGACTTCAGGTAGTTTTCTTATACTTACCGTGCCTCAATTTTCTTATTTGTAAAGTGGGAGTAACGCTAATCCCTACCTTATAGGGTTGTTGGGAGAATTTACATTTAAATTTCAGTACCTGCCACATAAGACTAGAGATCCTTTAGAAATTGATTGTGAAAAGCTTTGAAAGGACAAAGCTTTGTACTCATCCTGGAAGCAATGAATGCTTTTTCAATCACGTTATTTACATCACGAAAGATTGGTTTGGAAAAACAAAGTGATTATTTATTAAAAGTGATGGAATTGGGAATAATAAGAATTTAGGGCGCCATGCATACTCTTAACCAATGACAGTATACGGTGCTGGGTTGTTTTTTGGTGTTTTTTTGTTTGTTTGTTTGTTTGTTTTAATTCTCAGAATACATGAATCTGGGAACCAAGAGGTGGAAGTAAGTATGGATCCTCTAAATATTACTCTTATAGTCTGGCTCAGAATATGTTTGCCTCTATCCCCATGATGTTATGCTCTTGATATCTTAGTATTCAAAGGACAAGAGCTTGCATCAGGCCCCAAACAATGGTCTATCAAACAAAGAATTGAGACTTCCAGAAGGGCATTTTTAGCTTCTGGTGACACCAGACCTATGGAAGAAAAAGTTACTGTTTGGCAGACTGATTGATCCTGTTTATGGAGAATAGCATCGGTGCTACACAATATATACAAGAAGGGAGATATCTGGAATTCAGGACGTTTCTCAGTCACCTTCTAGATACTGCCATATCCAGTGATAAAGGTTCATGGAAGATTACAGTCTTGCAATAAAAGCAGGGCAACCAAAAGGTAAGATAACCTGGAAAGGAGGTTTTGAATAACTCTACTAGGAAAAGAACCCAGTCTACTGAGGTGCTGACAGAGGGCAGACTTAACATGAAATAAGACAAGCAAGAAATTTGGAAATACAAACCAACTTTCATGACCAGTTGTAGAAACAAGGATGAGAGTAGCTATCCACATGTTCTAACTGACCTCCGTATTTTCTTCCCCCTCACCTTCCCCCACTACTGGGCAGAGTGTGGAGTTGGTAGTTTGATAACTGAGTCCATATTTAACTTTAAATTCCTATCAAAATCTCATCAATCATTGTCTGTCATTGTCTCTGTCCCTGGGTCAGCTTTATTTCTTCTCTCTAGTTCAGCTACAATTTCATTTTGATGCTTAGGAATAGCCTGGGTAAAATCAAAGATGTGTGGGTCCTTGTTGGGGAAGATAATTCAGCATAGCCTGTAGCTGAGGCAAAAAGCTTTTTAAACACCAGGCTAGTTTGTCATTGTGCTTTGGAGAACAGTGACTGGAAATGAGAATGTGAAATAAAACGAATAGATCTGTGGGCACCTGGGTGGCTCAGTTGATTAAGCATCCGACTTCAGCTCAGGTCATGATCTCACGGTTCATGGGTTTGAGCCCCACACTGGGCTCTGTGTGACAGCTCAGAGCCTGGAGCCTGCTTCAGATTCTGTGTCTCCCCCTCTCTCTGCCCCTACCCTGCTAATGCTCTGTCTCTCTCTCAAAAATAAATAAACATTAAAAAAGTAAAAAATAAGTAAAAAGAATAGATCTGGTTCATTTACTGTGTCTTGGGCAGGAATCTGGAAGAGGAAGTGTATCTCACTAAGAAGTGACAAGCACCATTCATCAAACTGTGCAGGGTATGTCTTCACTATTGGCCCGTGTCTATAAAAATCATAGCACCAGTGGAATGATCAGATGCTAGCTCAGGAAATCAGGGTCTCCTCAGAATTTTGGAAAATCCAAGGGCTTCAAGAACTTTTCAAGTGAGAGATATTTATTCCCCGCTAATGAGGAAGATGCATATTTGAGCAATTGTCTGGAAAAATCAAAGTAATGTTACAGTAAGCTTTCATGCCAGCACATTTTCTTTGCATATCTGAGTTGCAGGAGTGATTTTTGGTGCATATAATTGCTAACTTCTGACGATTAAATTTATACATGATCACTGTAATTTTTTTTAAATAAAGATAAAACTAAAGAAAAAAAACAGCACAAATGCACACTTTGAGGTTATTTCCTTTAGAACTTCTCACTTATATTTGTATGAAATGTGTACATTTGGATCATTCTTTTTCTTTTTTTTTAATTCTTTTTTTTTCAATATATGAAGTTTATTGTCAGATTGGTTTCCATACAACACCCAGTGCTCATCCCAAAAGGTGCCCTCCTCAATACCCATCACCCACCCTCCCCTCCCTCCCACCCCCCATCAACCCTCAGTTTGTTCTCAGTTTTTAAGTGTCTCTTATGCTTTGGCTCTCTCCCACTCTAACCTCTTTTTTTTTTTTTCCTTCCCCTCCCCCATGGGTTTCTGTTAAGTTTCTCATAAGAGTGAAACCATATGGTATCTGTCTTTCTCTGTATGGCTTATTTCATTCTTTTTCATTTCCAGCCTTACGAAGATATAATGGGCAAATAAAAAGTGTATATATTTATATTGTACAATATGATGTTTGTGATATATGTATGCATTGTGAAATGATTACCAAAATCAAGCTAATTAACTGGCTTTAATTACCTCATTTAGCTATCTTTTGCACATGTGTGTGCATATGTGTGTGATAAAAACATTTAAAGATCTAGTCTCTTGGACTAGAGTCACCATGTTGTACATTGGATCTCCAGAATTTATTCATCTTGCATAACTGAAACTTTGTGCCCTCTCACCAGCATCTCCCCATTTCTCTGAACTGCCAGCTCCTGGCAGCCATCATTATACTCTCTGTTTGGGGGAGGTCAATTGTTTTAGATCACAAATATAAGTGATAGGAAACAGTATTTGTCTTTCTATGCCTGACTTATTTAACTTAGCTTAATGTCCTCCAGGTCCGTCCATATTGTTGTGAATGATATGATTTCCTTCTTTTATAGGCTAAATGACACTTTGATGTATTTATATGTAACATTTCTTTAACCATTCATCCATTGAGGGACACATAGGTTGTTTCCATATATTGGCTACTGTGAATAATGCCACAATACACATGAGAGCACAGATATCTTTTCTAGATACTGACTTCATTTCCTTGGGTATATATATCCAGAAATGGTATTTCTGGATCGTGTAGTAAATCCATTTTTAATTTTTTGAGGATCCTCCATACTGCTTTCCACAGTATGGTTGGTTTACATTCTCACCAACAGTGCACAAGGGTTCACTTTTCTCCATTTCCTTATCAACACTTAAGTATCTTCTCTTTTAAGAAAAAATTTTAATGTTTTTTATTTATTTTTGAGAGAGAGAGAGAGAGAGGGAGAGAGAGAGAAATAGAGCATGAGTGAGAGAGGGGCAGAGAGAGAGGGAAACACAGAAAGCGAAGCAGGCTCCAGGCTCTGAGCTATCAGTACAGACCCCAATGTGGGGCTCCAACTCATGAACCGCAAGATGATGGCCTCAACCGAAGTTGGATGCTTGACTGACTAAGCCACCCAGGTGCTCCTATTTTTAATAACAGCCATTCTAATAAAAATGAAGTGATGTATTGTGATTTTGATTTGCATTTTCCTGATATTAGTGATATTGAGCACCTTTTCATACACGTGTTGGCATTTGTATGTCTTCTTTGAAAAAAAGAAGTCCTTTTCCAGGTCCTTTGCCAATTTTTTAATCAGCTTATTTGTTTTCTTGCTATTAAATTGTTTAAGTTCCTTATATGTCTTGGATATTAACCTATCAGATATGTGATTTGTAAGTATTTTCTCCCATTCCTTAAGCTGTCTCTTCACCCTGTTGATTGTTTCCTTTGCTGTGCAGAAGCTTTTTGGTTTGATAATGTCCCACTTGTCTATTTTTGCTTTTGTTGCCTGGATTTTGGGATCATATCCAAAAAATCATTGCCCAGACCAATATCAAGAAGATTTTCCCCTAATCTTCTTTGAATAGATTCACATTAAATCTTTAACTCATTCTGAGTTGATTTTTGTATACAGAGTGAGATTAGGGTCCAATTTCATTCTTCTGCCTGTGGGTATCTAATTTTCCCAGCAGCATTTGTTGAAGAGACTATTCTCTCTCCCTGTGTGCTCTTGGCACCTTTGTTGAGATTGACCATTTATGTGTGGATTTATTTCTGGGCTCTCTGTTCTGTTCCACTGGTCTGTATGTCTGCTTTTATGCCAGCTTCATGCTGTTTTGATTACTATAGCCTTGTAGTATATTTTGAAAGTATACCATGATACTTTCAGTTTTGTTCTTCTTTCTTGAGATTGCTTTGGCTACTCAGGGCTTTTGTGGTTTCAAATGAATTTTAGAATTGTTGTTTTCTATTTCTGTAAAAAAAATGCCATTGGAATTTTGATAATAATTGCATTGCCTGGGTCAGCAGGTAGGTGGGTCTTGTGCCTGAGTTCACAGGGTCCAGCCTAGAGCTTTGGTCCATGGGAGTGGGCCTAGAGACTCTGTCCACGGGATTATGCCTGAAGCCTGGGTCCATGATGGACAATCTGACGCTGGGGCAGGTGTGGTGCCTGGGTCCATGGGGATGAGCCTTGTCCTGAGTCTGGGGCTGGCCTGGCACCTAAGTCCACAGAGATAGGCCTGGTGCCTGGGTATTTAGATGGCTGGCTTGTTGCCAGGGTCAGGTTTGAAGCCTGATTCCTTGGGCAAAAACTGGACCCTGAATCTGTGATGACTGACCTGGAACTGGGTGCACAGGGGTAGTCCTAGACCCTGGGTCCACCGGAGAGGACCTGGACTTTTGGTTTGCTGGAGCCTTGGGCCACACAGGTTGTTCTGGGGGGGGGGGGCGGGCAGGAGCCTAGGGCCAAGGAGTTGGCCTGGTACTGAGGAGGGTCTGGTGGCTGAAGTCCATGGAGAAGTCTGGGGCTTGCTTCACTTTTCTTCTCTCAACCCACAGGGAGGGTATCCCTCTCTGTTTCACTGCCTTGGCTTGGGGAAAAGGCGATGTAGGTAATGTGAAACTGTCTTTCCTACACTCTTCAATGTGTCTTTTCTTATTTCTGTGCTCCATCCAGGTGCTGTAATCTCTCACCTGGAATCCTTAACTCTTGGGAAGGTATTTTTTTCAGGGTAGTTGTTCGGATGGATGTTTCTGTAAGGGGATAACCCCTGGAAACTCATTCTGCCATCTTGCTAGCATCATTCTCTGTATCTTTCTGTATGTATGTTTCTTCTTGCTAATTACAAAAATATGTGTGTGTGTGTGTGTGTGTGTGTGTGTGTGTGTTTATTTTTGAGAGAGAGAAAGAGCTGGGGAGGAGCAGAGAGAGAGAGGCAGACACAGAATACGAAGCAGGCTCCAGGCTCCAAGCTGTCAGCACAGAGCCTGTTGCGGGGCTCGAACTTATGAACCATGAAGTCATGACCTGAGCTGAGGTCCAACACTTTACAGACCGAGCCACCTAGGCTTGCCTCTTCTTGCTAATTTTTAATCAAGAAACATAGAACTATCCCTTCTTCAGCACTTTATTTCAGTTTGGCTTAAATGTCACTGCAACCAGGGAGCTTCCCTGACTACCCTATTTAAACTATCATCCTCCGAACCCCCATATTGTTTCTCACTTTGCTTTTCATCATAACATTTATTGGTAGCTAGCAATGTATTATATTTAGTTGTTACTATGGCAGGGATTTTGTTCACTTCATTATCCCTAAATGCTAGAATAATGACAGTTATGTTATAAATACTTAGTAAATATTTATTGAATAAATTTATTAAAATATTTATATAATTCAATAAAGCTTATTCATGTAGGGAATTCAAATATTTTGTTAAAATTATTGTTTATTATAGTAAATAAATAAAATTATTTATTCTACTCTTTTTTGCTTTTTTTATTATGGTAGAATTACTTTGTGTATCCTCCTCCTTTCTTTTGTTAAAGTTATTATGATGAATGATTCTGTTTTCCAATTGTATTTCTGAGTGATTTATATGCAGTTTTCTTTTTGAAAGTTGGTTTATAAAATTATTTTGTGTTGGCCATTTTTTGGACTCTATTACTGATTCTTAAAATATTAAAATTGATTCATTTGCATTTTTTAAATATATATTTATATAATTGGGTGCTGAAAATGGTTGATTGATTAGTTAGCTCATGGAATATTCTGAATACACTACAACCTTTCTGTTGGCATTAATAATATATTTTAACCTTTATGTTGTCAATGCTAAGGATGACTCTTGACTTACACTATCTTCCTAAAATTTGCTCAGTCACTATCTGATTGCCCACACATTTTTACTTATGCCACCCAAATCCCGTTAAGTACAGAAGCATACCAAGAGAGAATGGCCAAGGGAATTATGGCTGCAAGTGGTCAAAATCTGTAAATGAATAATTTCTTTTGGTCCCACTGAAATCCTCTTATAAGAAGGTAAAGGAGGTGGAGTAAATGGAGAAGTTCCATGGCTTGATATGTGTCCCCAGCCATGCAAATAACTATATTTGTTGTCAGGTTCAGGAAATTTGGGTTTCTATTCTTCCCTTATTCTTCCCAATTCTATTCTGAGCAGTGCTCAATGACTCAGAAAGAGCTAGGTCAACCACATTCATGGATTCAGCACATTTATCCATTTTCTCATTCCAAATGTAATTAACTGTCAGTAGGTCTAGTGGCCAGAAAAAGCTCTATGAAATATACAGAGATTAAATTCTTTTCAGAGATTCTCCCTGGACAGTAGTGATGATGCTTCTGTCACTCACTTGATGATGCCAAGTGAGTGCCAAGTATTAAAGGAATCCTTTAACTACTTGAGCTATACCTGTGGGGTCACTGGATTTAAGGAAGAGTCTGGACCAACTAGTAATATTCTAATCTTCATAAAGCCCTTGGCTAAATTCCATGTGTTTTTTTCCCCTCCGTAATAGAGCAGATGAACTTCTTGCCAATAATGTTTGGTATATATACAAAAAAGCATATATGTGGTAGTGGTGATTCACTCCTAAATTGTACTTCACGGTTTGCAAAAATTGTTACTTTTCTAAATAGAGGTAGGGCAATCACAATTCAGATTATAAATGAAAGTTTTTCTGACATTACATAGAACCTCCCACACGTAGCATCAGTCTACACCTAAACGTTTTTTGTGCTTCAGAGACAATTAATTCTCCCTCTTGTCTGCCAACTGGTCCCTGATGCTGTGTATACAAAAATGCAATGAGCATTCCAAACGCCACAGAGATGTTAAAAGGGAACAAATGGATGAAACTCATTAGAATACTCATGAAAGATTATTGAAAAACATTAGGACAGAATTAGAGACCTTTAATTTACAAAACAAATGAAACAAACTACCTCTACAACCTTTAGGTGTATGTTTTAAGTAGTATCAGAAGTGTAATTATAGGGGTGCCTGGGTGGCTCAGTCAGTTGAGCCTCTGACTTCGGTTCAGGTCATGATCTCGCGGTTCATGAGTTCGAGCCCCACATCGGGCTCTGTACTGACAGCTCAGAGCCTGGAGCCTGCTTCAGATTCCGTGTGTCTCCCTCTCCCCCTGCCCCTCCCCCACTCGTTCCCTCTCTCTCTCTCTCTCTCTCTCTCTCTCTCCCTCTCAAAAACAAATAAAAAACATTAAAAGTTAAAACAAATAAAAGAAGTATAATTATAACCTATGTATTTTGCAGTTTCTGATGCTCTGGGTTAATGTCTTCATACTAAAGTATATTCACCAATATTCCAGCTCCTCTATTTGTCTTTCCAGGTTCTAGAAACTCCAGTGTTACTCAGTAGAGGTCTTATCTTCTGGCATGTTTGAAAGTGGTATTCTATAAACATATAATGAATATAAAGTTGGATTATAGAGTATCTCACTTACCTTTGGAGTTTATTGTTGTAAAAGTGTGCTAGTATTTTTGTCACTGGTTCAAAGTGAAAAGTGTTTGCTTGTCTTATGCCAGTAATTTTTAAATCTGAAATCCAGGAGATGCTGTGAGAGATATTCATCACGATTCAAATAAAATAGACAAATCTTCAAATAAAAAACTGGAATGCCATTATCTTGTGCTTCTTCAAACATCTAATTGTGCTTATTAAAGAAAAGTGACATAGGACTTAGATATTATTACTTGGTAGTTTCTATTAGTGCTGACATCCCATCTGACAGCTTTGAAAGATGTTTCTAACTAAATTATTCAGTGATTTTTTTATGGGCTAAAATGATCCAATGAACAAATATGAACAAAGATTCACATGTGTAAATACCCCCTCCACCCCCGCCATATAATTTCCCAGACTGCATTTGTACAATGTTTTGCCAAGTAATTCTATCAATCCTTTCGTGCATAGGAAGTCCTAACACAAAGGCTACTAGTATTTTTAGATTCCCCCCACCGCCCTGGATGTAGGTATAGGGTATGAACTCAAACACAGTATGGAAGATTTGACATTCTGAGATCTGAACAAAACCCACATGGTTATATAATTTTGACAAGGAAAATGATGGTAAGTTTTTAGTAAAACATCTTCTTCTGAGATCTGATGTAGACATAGGCTTTCTTTTGAAATTCTTGTTGCCTCTTATGTTAGAGCTTACATATAGCTCAAGGGGGATGAATCTCTAACTCTTCTCTAATGGACTCTCAGTTTTATTTAACTTTTTCTGAGTAGATGAGAGATTCTTGCCATCATCCTCCTTGGCTCATAGTTCAGAGCCTGGGAATAGAAAAGTTTGATCTTTTTTCATGCTTTCTTCTTCCTCAAACTGTTGTCTTAAGAAAAGCCAAGTGATGAAGTAGAGTATTTGCTAAAAATGTGCTGCTTGATGAGATACTGAGCACTTCCTTGGTAGTTTGAAAAATAAAGTCTCTAAAAACTCCCCTGAATTTTTGCTAAGTGAGGATGACTTAGAATTGGCGGGGTAGTATCTGCCTCAGTTATAGAACAAAATTGATCGAGAATCGACACACATAATTATGTTCATAACCTTTTTTTCCAGAACGGTGAACAATGACGTTGATGAACACATTCGGAATTAAATGTGATTGAAGTACAATGTCCGGTTTTTGTTTTTCAGTCTGACAGGTATTTTCCCAAACTCTTGCCACCACAGCAGATCTGGGCGAAATGCAGTGACATCATTTTTTTTTTTTTTTTTTTTTTGATGGTCTGAAAAAAGGTTGTGGCTGCTGCTAACAAATGTGCCAGTATTCTTCACTGCTTGTCACACCAAACCCTGGAAGTCCGTTTTGCTTTTATGCAGGTATCGTTCTATAATAAGAAAACAAGTTAAGGAAATCAGTGCCACTTGAAGAACAAAATCTCACATGAAACTGTCAGTCGGGCTGTGACGACATAACTTACCCAAGCGGTGGGTGTCAAAGTGCGTGGAAAGACTTTCATAAAGAAACGCTTCGACGGTTATGAATCCAACCTCACCAGCATCTTCCAAGGAACTGTAAGCTTTCCCTCATCCCTTCCAAAACGTCTAGCCAAGAGAATAATAAACTACCCCCAGGCACGTTTAGTGCAGCGTGTGACCACCATAGTAGTATGCAGTTCCTTTGCTTTTGAAGTGAAAAGGAGGGTTTCAACATCTGGGTTTCAAAGACCACGCCAATCTGAACAGGACAGGGCCACTGAAGTGGGCATGCAAGTATTGCGTTTGGCCTGCTCACTTGAAGCCCTTTTCTAGCTGTGCGCGTGTTTTCCCAAACCATTCATCTCATATCGGATTTCTTGCAAACATCTAGACACTTCTGCCCCTTTGCACAACCCACCTAATGCTTTATTCATTTGATTGATTGATTTATACTATGCCTCTTTCTCCCAGTGCTCGGACGTGAACTTAATACACATTCAATACCCAAGGCAAACCCGGCAGCCCAAACCGGTTTCAATGAGAGTAAATACTTACTAGGAAAGTATGGAAAGAGGAGCCATGTGTTATATGCTAAGGATCTTCCAAAGGTGTTCCAAAAATAAAGATACTTTTGCCTCTGAAAACTTTCAGAGCACACAGATGGGTTGCCAGTCACCCTCAAAGCAGCACAGAATGAGAGAGAAGCCCGGGTTTTGAGGGCTGCTTTTTCATGATGACTGGACTGTCAGTCTTTTTTTTTTAAATGTCTTTATTTTCATTTCTGAGAGAAAAGAGAGAGACAGAGACAAAGACAGAGACAGAGACAGAGTGTGAGCAGGGGAAGGGCAGATAGAGAGGGAGACATAGAATCCCAAGCAGGCTCCAGGCTCCGAGCTGTGGGCACAGAGCCGGACGCTGGTCTCCAACCCTCGAATCATGAGATCATGACCTAAGCTGAAGTCGAATGCTCAATCGACTGAGCCACCCAGGTGTCCCTGGACTGTCAGTCTTTAAGGCTAACTTACAAACCATTGCCAAACTCCATTCCCACAGACCTCTCAATATATTAAGGGAAAATAATACATTATAAATGTAGTGATATTATGCCCTTCCAAAAAGATATACAATGTTTTGTGGGACTTCTGAGTTTGAAAACTTTTGAGAAGTTTGGTCATCTTCAGAGAAACTGACCGGACTCCAGATCGTATGAGCAGAAGTATTATTTAAGATGAAAATGATGTAACGAATGCCTGGAATTTAACTGTAGAATTACTAAGAACATAGGCTCTGTGCCTTCCACAGCATGTGAGAAACCACTCATAGCAGAATTCAATAAGCTTTTTATCAAACACGGGACAACTGCAAACACAGAGACCTCTCATGTATTCTCCGTATAAAGGCTTGATATATGAATGACTGAGATTTGCAGCTATCAGAAGAGCTGGGGTCAAGGGAGCCAGCATAGAGGATCTCAGCCTGCAACACCAAATAAATGGTTCTCAAGTCCTCGCCTGGAAGCCATGTACTTCTTACGCATCTCTAGGAAGGCTGGAGTCGTCAGTGCTCAGTCTTCAGTGGTGAGGCTGGTGGTTCTTTAACTCCCTAGGATGACTCTGGGTCTCATGATTGTCCACACATCAGAGGGCAGCGGCCTCTGGAAAACAATGGCTCCTTACCAATCTCATGCAAATGCCTCTCTTTGTCAAGTTCTAGCCCAGAACTACACAAAGAAGAGGACTGTGGACAATATAGAATATAGTCCTTACCTTTACAGTCCTTACCTGTAGTCCTGGTTTAGAAGCCAAAGGTATGGCGGTTGTGATAAATTGACAGTGAATTCTCTAGCCCAGTTTTTGAATTTTGAAAGGAACAGCTTTGAATCCAAATGACAGCCCTGCCTTAGTTTAAAGCTAGGTTCTCTTTTCTGCTTATTATGGATGTTTGATAAGAAATACAATTGCTGAAAAGTTTGTTTTGCTTGCTGTTTGCTATGAGCATTGTGAGACCTTTCCTGATTGTAACCCACTGTAGAATGGGCTGTAAAACTTCCTAAATGTAGTCTGATATGTAATGGAATGAGTGATTGTATACAAACTAACCGGCATTTCTCGCTTCTGTAAACCTGCTTGCTTAGCACATTCCTCACCTATCCCCTTCCCCCTTTCTTCCTCTCGCCACAAGTAAAAACCTCCCCTGTGCTATTTGTCTCTGTCTATAAAAACGCTATACCAACCCTAATCGTGGCCTCTTGTGTCACCGGCGACGAGTGCGCAGAGGACCAGGTTCGAACCTGCAATAAACGACCCTTGCCGCTTGGCTTTGACTTACCACTCTGGTGGTCTTTTGTGGGAGGTTTTGGAACTTCAGGCATTACAAATTTTTTTAAATTTTATTTTAGAGAGAGATAGTGCACCAGCGGGGCAGATGGTGGAGGGGAAAGAGAGAGAGAGAGGAGAGAGAGAGAATACAAAGCAGGTTCTACACTCAGGACAGAGTCCGTAGCCCAGTTTTTGAAGGCAACTTCATGGAAGAACAGGAAATTGTGTTTCAGATATGAAAACCTGAAAAACACTGGCAGAAGTAGACACTGGAGGGAGAAAATCTGACACTCAGTTTACAAAGTATCTCATACAGGCAAACTATAGAGTTCTGGAAGTCTGACTTCTTAGTGCTTGATACATTACTTTAGGAATGCCAGTTATTAAAGGATGTGACCTAAAAGAAAAAATTGCTTTAAAACGGTTAAGCTACAAGTTTCTGTGGTGAGCATATATTGAGTTTCTGCCCAGCTCGTGAACCAATAAACTCTTCTTTGCTATAGAAATTTATGACAACCCTAGTTCCCAAAGCCACATAATGAAATCTTTGTTCATAGTTGATTTGACCATGGGAAAGCAGTGGCTCGAGGGAGACTGAGTAGATTCTTCCTTCAGGGGGCTTAGGGGAGTCTGGGCTTCTCTTGCGCATACCAGACCTAAACCTGGTAGCTTGGGGTTACCCACTTTGCTGCCATGTAGACAGGCAGAGAGAGATGATGTGGGCAGAGAGAGCGTAACAGGCTGAAGGGTGTGATGAGAGCCCTACCTCTCCCCGGTTCCGGATTTCAGTCTCTTTTGGAGCCATGGAATTGTTGCCCTTGGAAGCTGTGAAGTATCCCTGTGTCCATCTAGTAAATTCCATCTCCTCAGCCTGTCTGAGCTATTTTTTTCTTTTTCTTTAATATATCTTGAGTTGGCTTCTGTTACTTGCCACCACAAACCACCAACAAGGGATGTTCATTACATGTAAAATACTATTCAATTTAGAGAATATCTCAGGGGCGCCTGGGTGGCTCAGTCAGTTAAGTGTCCAACTTTGGCTCAAGTCATGATCTTACAGTTCGTGAGTTTGAGGCCCATGTTGGGCTCTGTGCTGACAGCTCAGAGCCTGGAGCCTGCTTCAGATTCTGAGTCCCTGTCTCACTCTGCCCCTCCCTCACTCATGCTCTCTGTCTCTCCCTCTCTCTCAAAAATAAATAAAACATTAACAAAATTTTAAAAACCATTTTACTTGAAAAATAAGAATGTCTCAATTTAATTCAAGAGAGTCTGTAATGAACAAAAGGATTCCATCATTGCTTACTGTCTTTCTGATGCATTTCTTCACTTCTGAATTCTTATTTATCCTGATGTCCTGTGATATTTGAGGTTTTAACTGACCTTCCTCCTCCTGTCTCCCACCTTCCCAACCAGTAAGAAGATGAGAAGAGAAATACAATCTGAAACCCAAACCATGTAGTTTGGACTTTGCTAAAAGTGGCAGTAAATGTGAGACAATTAAATTTAATGACAAAAATGAGGTTCTACTAAGGCTTCGAGGTAGTCTGTTCCTAAGCCTGTGAGGCAGATAAAGTACAATATTATCTCTTAGCAATATAACCAAAGCTATACCCCAGAGACAATGCATTGGATTGCACATCAAATGACAGATTGCCAATTTCTCTTCAACAAGGTAATTGGCCACACTGGTAAGTATATTATTGCTGATCTAAAATATTGTAATAGGTAATAAGAAACCTGGGCTAGCAATAGCAGATTTAGAAGAGAGTTACAAATTTAGCAGAGGAGCATTTATTTGCAATCGACTTTCATACAAGTTTAAGAGACGGAGAAGGCTAGAGACAGAAGGGAGTAATTTCTTGTTGGCACTGGCTTTACTAAAGATATAAGAAGAAATGTGTATTATTGCCGAGATCTACTTCATCATTCTCCTAGGAAAAAACCATGACAATCACTTCATGTATTATTTCTAACCATTGTTTTCATATTACAGCATTAAAGCTGATTTGATTCACTTAGGCCAAGACACAAAATGCGACCACAAAAGCATTCAACAGGAAACATTTATGCCTTAAATAATTCAGCCCGCAGAAGAATTCAGATTACTTAGTTTCCTTTAAATAATTTAGGGTGGCACTCAGGGCACTGAATAATCCACCTTTGAATTGAGGAGCAAAATTATGGTATGTAAGTTTTGATATTCAAATCTTAGATGTCTTTCCTTTCTCACGCCAGCATAATGAATCTGGAAGGAATTGTTTTAAACAGGACGGGTCGCGAGTAGGTTTTGAAAGTGCCAGCTCTTAACAGCTTATCAGCACTCTCCGCAGTGGCGGCTGCAAGAGCACAGAATCTAAGGCCCGCCCCGTGTCAACCTTGCTGTACTTTTCCTGCAAGACTTACATCGCACAAATCCGCTTCCCTTTTCGGACACTATGTACTTCTTTTAGAACGACCACTGTCTCCTTGAATGCTTGATATATTGCTCTTCAAAGATGTTGGTCCTGTAGCAAATAAAAAAGCTTCCAGTTTGGGAAGAATAGGTGAATTGTGTTCAGGTGCATTCGAGTCGTGATACAGCTTTTGGTACAAAACATTTCAAATAATTTAGAGATCTGCATAAGGAAGCCACAGAGTTCTCCCTCACCACTCCAACCCAGGCGTTTGCTAATTGAGTTGTTTGCTGTCAAAACACAACATTTTCTAATTGCTTTTATTGTTTTTCAAGTTTATTTATTTTTGAGAGAGAGACACACACACACACACACAATGCAAGTGGGGGAGGGGCCAAGAGCGAGGGAGACACAGAATCCAAAGGAGGCTCCAGGCTCTGAACTGTCAGCACAGAGCCTGACCTGGGGCTTGAACTCACAAACTGCGAGATCATGACCTGAGCCGAAGTCGGATGCTCAACCACTGAGCCACCCAGGCATCCCACAACTCTTTTTTTTTTTTTTTTTTTTTTTAAACAAAGCTTAATTAAAGTTAAACTATTAGGCTAAGGAACACCTTAAATAAACAAATTTACACGATGGAGTGATTTGGTTGAGAAATTTTGTTTTTGTATAGGATTTTATTAAAAATATAGCATTAAAATTAAGAGACAAAACTAACCTAGATACTAATAAGTTTATTATATTTACTAGCCGATTTTCAAGAAACAGTTTACCATCTCATGGCTGTTTATTAAAAATAGTTCCAAAGAGAACAGGCTTCTTGAAGTTTATTTTTATTGATATTTTACTTGCCGTTTTGTTTTCTCAGTTGCTATTGTTTTATTATTACCAGCAATATTTTGTTTTAAAATTAACCTCAGTGAGATATAATTGCATACAATAAAACTCAGACTTGGGAATTTTGACAATGGTGCCCATTTACCTAACTAACATCCTTGAGAACATAGCACATTTCCATCGTTCAGGAAAGTTCTCTTGTGCCCCTTTGCTGCCAGTCCCTCCTGATCTCCACCCCTCGAGACCCAGGCAATTACAGATATTATTTCTATTTTTATAGGTTAGTTTTGCTTGCTCTAGGATTTCTTATCACACTGTAATATCTAAAAACACAGTAATTATATTTTTGTGTCACCCTTTTTCATTTGGTGTAACGCCTGTGAGATTCATCCGTGTTATTACATGTATCAGTAGTTCATTCCATTTATTTACCTAGTAGTATTCTGTTGTATATATGCTACAATTTCTTCGTCTATTCATTTTTTTGATGGACATTTCAGTTGTCTCCAACTTTTAGCTTTTGTGATATTTAATTAACTCTAATTGGTTATTTATTAAAATAATTTTAATTCAGAAATAATTTCAAACTTAGATAACTAAGTTACAAGAACAGTATAAAGAATTTGGTTTTAGTCATTTAAGAATTTGTCGACAGTGCGATGTTCCCTTAACCCAAATACTTTGGTGTATAATTCCTATGCACAAAGACATTCTCCTATATAATCATAATACAACCATCAAAATTAACAGTGATACATGATCACCATAGAATCTACAGAAGGTGTTTGAATATCACCAGTTTTCCCAAGAGTTTCAACCAAAGTTGTAAGTTGAAATTTGCAGTTTTTGTGTCTTTTTTTAAATTGAAATATAGATGACACATAATGTTACATTAGTTTCAGGTATATAATATAACATGTTGCAATTTTTTAAATGCACTTTAATCAGAAACAATGGCTTAGTCTTTGCTTTCCTTTTCTGATCTTAATATTTTTAAAATTTTTTTTATGTTTATTTATTCTTGAGAAAGAGAGAGAGAGCACAAGTGCAGGAGGGGCAGAGAGAGAGGGAGACAAAGAATCTGAAGCAGGCTCCAGGTTCTGAGCTGACAGCACAGAGCCCGATGTGGGGCTCGAACCCACGAACTGTGAGATCATGACCTAAGCTGAAGTTGACACTTAACTGACTGAGCCACCCAGCGCCCCTGATCTTAATATATTTTGATGATTACAGCCAGTTTCCTTGTAGAATGTTCCTCAATTGGGATTTTGCCTGATGTTTTCACATGATTAGATGTAAGTTATACATTTTTTTGGCAAGATTATCAGAGAAATAATGTTGTGTTCTTTTCACTGTATCCTATTAGGTGGAACACAATTTTAATTTGTCTGGTTACTGGTGATGTTAACTTTGATCATTTGATTAAGGTGGCATCTGCTGTGTTTCTCCATGTAAAATTACTCATGTGCCCTTTTGTGATTACTATTTTGCAGAGAGGTACTTTGAGACTATGCAAATTCCCATTGCTCATAAACTTTAATCATTTTAGCATCCATTGATATGGCTTGGGTGAATTAATATTACTATGCCAAATTGTGATTTTCTAATTCTATCATTCACTCTACGTTTATTAGTTGAAATTATGCCAAACAAAATGCTTTCTCTTATCAGTTCATTTGTATTCATTTATTTATAACAGGATGGCTTCATGGATTCCTATTTTTTAAACAGCTTTTAATTTGTTACTGTCATTATTTATTTTGATATTCAAATTGTCTTAAATGCGACCAGATAATCTTTTGAAGTCAGTTTTTTTTTTTTGTTCTTTTTGTTCTTTTAATATGTCTCCATCACTTGAGCACTGTCTTCTTTCTGATTCAAGATTTTCCAGGCTTACTTTCTATCCTCTGCCCCAGCTTTAAAATTAGCCCTTTCACCTAGAAACCAATATCTAGACACCAGATGTGCTTATTGCTATTGGGGGATGGTCACTACTCCAGACCTTCTCAGTGGACAGAGTTAGGGGAAGTGTGTATGTAAATACACATACACACTTAAGTATATAGATATTTATATAATATTTATATATCTATATTTACATATATACACGAGTTCAAGTGATGTCCTCAATTCTCGTTCTGTAACAAAGTGTTCATTCTAATTCACTCCTTTTCCATATTTGAAACTCTCTTCCCTAGAAAAACAGAGATCCCCAAATCTTCAATCTGTAACTTAGCGAATTCAGTCCCCCCATGTTTCCAATCTCCCATCGCCACTGTCACCACTCTCTTAGCCCCTTATGTGGATGCTCTCCTCACCCTGTTTAGGTTTGTTAACAACCTACCAGGGTCACTTACAAGGGCCACTTACCCTTTTCATCTTGCTCTGGCTCCAACATCTTCTGTCAAATGGGTGCCACTGTCCCCAACCCTGACTGACACCTCCCTGGCTTGCCCCCTCCTAATGGCTAAATTATTCAGAAAGAAAAGAAGGAAGGAAAGAAAGCAGGCCGAAGTTATATTTAAAGAGTTTATAATCTCAAAAGAGGATTTTTTTTAAGTTATCTATCTAAATCATTACCTAAGGGTAACCAACCAGGTAAAGAGAATTGAACTATGGCTTTTCTATTTTCATGTAAGGAGCATGTTGATTAACATATTATTCATTTGTAACTATTGCATTTAAGAACTATCAGCTCAGAGGTTTAGAACTAAAAGAGGAATTGGAACTCCATATCGAGTCACTTAACAGCTAAAATAGGGTGATGAACGTGGGATGATGTTCCCAAAGTCATATAATTGGTAGGCATTAGAACATCTGAGTTCAGTTAACAAAATCAGTAAAAGGTGTTTTTATAGCTTTGATTTTTTCCTGACAATTTGTATTTAATTTTTCATTAATGCCAATGACGGTCTTTCAGAACGATTCGTTATTTCTTTGGTATAGGCAAAAAACCAAGACCCAAAAAACACTAACCATCATTTACTGAGAGCCTACTATGTGGCATATAATGTAGAAGCTTTCCATAGGCTTTTTATTGATCATTTGGGTTTTATTCTTTGTATATAATAAGAGAACTGGGGTTCCTGGGTGGCTCAGTGGGTTGAGCGTCCTACTTTAGCTCAGGTCCTGATCTCAAGGTTGGTGGGTTGGAGCCCCACGTCAGGCTTTGTGCTGGCAACTCAGAGCCTGCTTCAGATTCTGTCTCCCTCTGTCTCTGTCCCTCCCCCACTCATGCCCTCTCTCTCAAAAATACACATTAAAAAAAAAAAAACTTAAAAAAAAAGAAAAATAAAAAGAAAACTGCATTCCAGAGAGGTTAATTCATTTACCCAGAGTTATATTGGTAGAATTAGGATTTACACACGACTGTGTATGATTCTAAATCTCTTCTGCTATGCTGCGGAACCTTGCTATATTTTAGGCAGAGGCCCATGCATTAGTATTAGTGAAATTGGCTTAATAAAAACAATGTTTTTTGTTTTTTGTTCATATACTTGAAAAGTCCTGGGCTAAGTCTGATTTCAGCTGCAGCTTGATCCTAAGGCCTTGTCCCATGCTATTTATCTGTGTTCCTCAGCTCAGCAATGCTTTCTTCCATGTATTTCTCTGTTCTCAGTTTCCACGAGGGGCAAGTTGGTTGTAGGAGTTACTGTCACATTCAACCAGGTTTAAGGTCAGGGGGAAAGAGATGGGAGTCTTTTTCCTCTGGATTCCTGGCAAAAGCTCCATCCTGTTTCACGATTCCTGGCTGTGCCATGTGTCCATCCCTTGACTAATTACTATGGCTAATTAAAGCTGTCTGCTGAAGCAAATCTCCCAAATCCTCTAGCATGGCATGCAAGTAGGCGTAAAGTCCCTTTCCATAGGAAATTTGGAGTACTGTTTTAAAAGAAGAAAACTAAAGGGATGTTCGGTGGCAGAAGCAAAGGATATTTACTAAATGTCATAAAGAATTATTAGCAAGTAGAGCTCCTGATTCTATCATAGTTAACTGCCATTAACCCTGCCCCAAAGGGCCAATACACCTCCCACATCACTGTCCTGAATGTGCCTGAGGCTTTATGGTTACGTCACGGGCAAGAACACGAGTACCCTGGGCTTCAGAGTGGGGCGGGAGTAGCAGGCGATACTTTCTTGCCAGCATCTCTAAAGCCTGCACATTCTGCCAGTGTCTCAACTATAGGTTTTAGTCACTGTTTCCTGATATTTCTTAATTCCCATAATTTACCCTTAGCTTCCTTCTTCCCTGTGCTATCTACCTTGGCTTAGCTTCAGATTCTTACCACCTCTCTGATCTTCCCTCTCCTAGGCAGCCTAGGAAATTTCAAAAGTGAAAGAAAGTCAAGTCCTAATTTTCTCACTTTGTTTCAATATTCCATATTCAGACAAGGTCAATGTTAAACTTCATACATCGTATTTTTTTTTGAGCCTTAAAAAAAATTTTTTTTAATTAAATTCATTTATTTATTCTTGAGAGAGAAAGAGAGAGTGTGAGGGACAGAGACAGAGAATCCCAAGCAGACTCTGGGCTGGCAGTGTAGAGCCTGAGGCGGGGTTCGATCTAACAAATGGTGAGATAATGACCTGAGCCGGAATCAAGAGTCAGGCACTTAACCGACTGAGCCGCCCAGGAACCCCTCTTTTTGATCTTGTTAGTAGGTATAAGGGTTACCATCCAGGGATAATCAAGTGTATTTATCTTCCCAGTAAGTAAAAACTTAACCTATTTTCTAATTTTCCATAGTGTATGGTGAACTCTTGAAAAGCAGTTCTCAAGCTGGGTGATTTTGTCCTCATCAAAAGTACAAAAGATAGAGAATGTTCAAGTGGAAAATCTGATTTTTTTTAATGCCATAATTAACATCAGAGATAAGAATTAGATCACGAATAAATTAAGGAAGATAGGTGGAATTGTTAAGTCATATCCCACCGGAACTTGATACCAGTGTTGTCAGCATATTGCCATTGATTTAATAACTTCTTACCGGGGCGTAATTCAATCTTAGGACTTCTCTCCTTCAGTTTGAACACTGTGTTTTATTTTCCTTAAATGGTTCTATCTGTGATGGTTAGAATGTGCTGAATTTGACCATACATAAGAATCAGACATTGGCTGATTTTTGGATCTCAGAAGTGTAGAGGATCTTTGAGGAATTTGGAGTCATTCACAGTCACTGTAACTCATCTGTAACTGACGTGGGTCCTTGGGCTCCCCAAGCAATAGAAATTAACTAGAGGCCAAACAAGAGTTCCAGACATGGCTTTTACTGGGGCGTATGCTGGAGCATAAGGGAGACAGCGCAAAGGAAAGGGGTGTTCAGCCTGGTCCCCCCAAACAAAGGCTGGGAAATTTTTAAAGAGACTGAAGCAGGAAAGGGGTGTCATTTAAGCGTCATTGTCATTTAAGCGTCATTAAGCCTATGGAGGTGGGGAGTTCTTGGTGCCTGTGCACGTAAATGTCATGCTTTAACGTGTATTGTAAATCTAATTAGCATGTTAAATCTCCACCCCAGGGTGTGATTTTTAGTATTATAATGAGAAAGAGAGTCCATGAAAGGTCAGTGCTGGGGTCCACCTTGGCGCAGACCGATTTGGTTGGATCTTCACTAGTCTTTGTAGTAGAGACTGTCCTTCAGGTAAGCATCCTGCTTCCGATTCCCTGCAAGATATGCTACTCAAAGGGCATGGACTTTCAGCTATCCAGGAACACTGGATTTTGTGGTTCAGGATGAGGGGGCCCAAGTCCAGTCTCTGCTCTGTCTTATTACCACCATTTTGTTTTACCAATTTCGCATATGCAAACTACTAGCCTAGGCATACCTAACCACTGACTCATGAATATCTTTTTTGTCATACTAACGGCAGATCAATAAGTTACTCTAACTGAAGATGAATATATAAGTACACATTTATACTGTTCACTTGATTTTCTCAAAACGTATACCAAGATCTTAAGGCATTGGGAGAGATTATAATGTCTACAACATCCATTAACATTTGATTCATAATTTGTTTGAATTTGACACCAAAATACAGAAGATGAATCCTTTCAATGTGCCATTAATAATGAAAAAACTCATATACCAAGACACTTCACGATTGTGTGTTCTGCTAGTTATTTAAAAAGAATAGAAACGTTTTTAGGGGGAGTTGCCTAAGCCCCACATTCCAAAATAGATGCCACAAGGTATAAAGGGATGAGTGTATGACAAACTAAAGAAATGATCTAAAGAATTCTTTGGAAGATGCATTGAAAAGCAGTTTAATTCTCCTTCAGAAGATCTACTATGTGGAGCCAAACCCTATCTGCCATTTCCCATTCTGAAATATGGTAATACGGAAATTCTTTTTAAAAAAACAAGTAAACAAACAAGAAAGAACAAACTTTATGCAGCCTTCAAAATAGTCAAAAAGGGATCAAGTATAAATAGCAACAATTCTTTCCTGTTATGACCATGTTAAGAAACTAAATTAATTGTGCTTAATCATGACATAAAAATACATTTAAAATTCTTAAAAAAGACATTGATAATAATTACTGTGGAGATCCTTCATGATATGCATGCACACAACCCTAATGCCTTGCATTAGTTGCATTCTGTTTGAAGAGCAATTGGTGTTACCTGTGACTACAGATCCAAGAGCTAAATCTCTAGGTAGTCTGTCCACACCCTAAGACATACGTTGAATTATGAATGAACGGGACTGCGTCTTGGGACTAGATGATCTCCTGCATAAGAGAGTAGCAAAAGCGCTGGTTTATTTTGTCTCCTCGTGAGCATCTAACATATTGCTTGGCACAAAGAAGTGCTTGATATGTGTTTGCTGAGTTGGATCAGTAATCATCCTGCAGTGAAGTTCTTACTGCATTGTGCTGTGATGGTTTGTTTGCTTTTAATTACTTGTTTGATTATTTAACTTACTGAGAGTAGGTCCCCGTGTTTTCAATACTGAATGCTTAGAGTCAAGTGTAGGGCTTGGCACCTATTAAGAGTCCAGTAAACATTTGTACCACAAACAAATGAAAGTTGAATTAATTATGATGCCCTTGAAAAGTACTAGATGTGAAATGCCTCAAATGTGAAAGATAAAGTTACTGAAACCAGAAGTCTATGATGGATTTTCCCAGAGAGAACAAATCATAGACTCTAATTTAGCATTCAACTTTCTATTCGCATGGCTTATGGATCATATACATCGACCTGTTTTGCCTGTTACTTTCTTTTTTTTTTAATTTTATTTTTTTAGGTTTATTTGCTTTATTTTGAGAGAGAAAGAGAGCAAGCAGAGGAGGGGCAGAGAGAGAGGGAGAGGGAGAATCCCATGCAGGGTCCGTGCTGTCAGCACAGAACTCGATGGAGGGCTCGATCTCACAAACTGCAAGCTCATGACCTGAGCCAAAATCAAGTGTCCGATGCTTAACCAACGGAGCCACCCAGGCGTCCCTGCCTGCTACCATAAAATCAGAACTGCTTAATCCTTCACCAATAGTTATGGCTGAACAAATAAATCGTGTGTTTCAAATGCTGATTGCACCAGAGCATCGCCTACTGGGAGAGTACACAAACCAGCCCAATAAAATAGGAAAGGTTTGAAAGAGATTTTGGTACTGAAATAGTTTCTGTCTTGCTGTTGGTATCCTTATCGTTTCTTCTTGCCTGAACTAACTGTCCTTTTCAGGTTTTGATTTCTTGTGGACATAAAACATCTCTCTAGTCTACAAAATGTCCTTCGTAGTTTTCTTAGTGTGACTGAAGTGTCACAGCCTTTAATCTTTCCCTATCTTATAAATGCTCAGTTAAGGTCTCTGACAGTTTGGAGTGCAGGCGGCACAGGCAGGTTTGATGGTCAGTGAGCTGCTCCTTACCTGAGATCACTCCCGTGGTCTGAAGATTCCCAGCGTCCCAAGGGTAGCCCTGTTCTGTCCCACCGCCTGTGATGATGCATGCTCGCAGTACAGATGTGGAATAGGTAGGGGTTTATACATCACATGCCGTCAAGTTCTTCCACGTACAGGATTGTATGTAGAGACAGAGGAGATAATAAAGATAAAGTTACTTGAGACTTGCTTTCAAAAATAGTATGTCATGATGGGGGAAATCCAACTGCAAGTTTTCTAAGAAAGGAAGGGGGATCTTTCCCCTTATTTTCTTTTTGTTTGTTTATTTGTTTATTTTTGAGAGACAAACAGAGAGAGTGACAGCAGGGGAGGGGCAGAGAGAGGGAGACAGGGGATCTGAAGCAGACTCTGCAGCAACAGCAAAGAGCCCGATGCAGGGCTCGAACTCACAAACCGCGAGATCATGACCCAAGCTGAGTTGGACGCTTAACCGACTAAGCCACCTGGGTGCCCCCTTTTCCCTTATTTTCAACAGGGAGAATTTGTAACATCCATTTGTCCTTACGATATCTGAGCATTTATCACATTCTAATGTATATTATTTTCTTGTTGATGTAATTATCATTGCAGACACTGCCAGGACCCCTTCCATAGGCCCTTGGCCCAGGGTGGCCTCCACACACAGAATGTTGTTAACCCTGAACACCTCTGACTCTTGGTCTGAGGGCTGTTTGGCTACCCAAGTTCTTTTGGCTCAAGAGCAAGGTAGGCTGAGTGCTAGGGAATTAATGCTCCCGGAAGCAGCCTACAGCCAATGATGGACAGGAAGTCAAGGGATGGGTACCCCACCTTCCCTGCCCCTTGCTTGGGATAACTGAAGTTCTTGTCTCTCTGCCGAGGGAGTGAAGTTCTATTGCCCAGAGGTAATTGCTAGATAATGAACTTTCTTGGCTCTGTTTTTACTTCCTTGCTTTGTTTCTCACACCCTGCAGGTATTTCCTGGGATTGTCTCCTAAATAAACTATTTACGTTTGAATCCTTGCCTCAGAGCCTGTTTCTGATGGAACTCATAGCCTAGGTTATACTGCAGTGAACTGAGAGCAGGGATTCTGGCTGCTGTATGCATACATCTCACATCATAGGCTGGAACAGACTTGCCCAGAGCTGGCATTCAATGCCGATTGAATGGTTTTCTGAGTTTGCACAGTAATGAATTTTCTTTGAACAGGGATCTGCATGTAATATTAGACACGCTCCTATGAATCTTCAAAATATGCTATGAAGAATTAAGTACTGGGACACCTGGGTGGTTCAGTCAGTTAAGTGTCTGACTCAGGTCATGATCTCACGGTTCATGAGTTTGAGCCCCACATCTGGCTCTGTGCTGATAGCTCAGAGCCTGGAGCCCGCTTCAGATACTGGATTCCCCTCTCTTTCTGCCCCTCCCCGACTTGTGTGAGCTCGCTCTCTCTCTCTCTCTCCCTCTCAAAAATAAATAAAAACATTAAAAAAAAAAGAATTAGGTATCTTACTCAAATGATAAAGTTATCTATTGAATATCTCTAGTGGTTGCTACATTCCGAGGTTGACTTTTAGAATGGACATCTTATTTTATCTTCATAGAGGCATGAAGAACTGGCTGAGAAGGACGGTGTCTCTGGGACCAGACTGACTTCATGGTCCACTGAAACCTTGGAAACTTCAGGAAAAGAATTTTCCTATCTATGTCTGTTTCCTTTCTTATAAAATGAAATGAAATTACCTACTTTACAGGGTTGTTAGTAAGATAATATGCGCCTTTAGCCAATATCTCACATGTTCAATAAATGTTAGCTATAAAAAGAGCTAATATGATTGTAATGCCTGAAGTTCCAGAACTTCCCACAAAAGACCACCAGAGTTGTAAGTCAAAGCCAAGAGGCAAGGGTCGTTTATTGCAGGTTCGAACCTGGTCCTCTGCGCACTCGTCGCCGGTGACGCAAGAGGCCACGATCAGCGTTGGTATAGCGTTTTTATAGACAGAGACAAATAGCACAGGGGAGGTTTTTACTTGTGGTGGGAGGAAGAAAGGGGGAAGGGGATAGGTGAGGAATGTGCTAAGCAAGCAGGTTTACAGAAGCGAGAAATGCCGGTTAGTTTGTATACAATCACTCATTCCATTACATATCAGACTACATTTAGGAAGTTTTACAGCCCATTCTACAGTGGGTTACAATCAGGAAAGGTCTCACAATGCTCATAGCAAACAGCAAGCAAAACAGACTTCTCAGCAATTGTATTTCTTATCAAAGATCCATAATAAGCAGAAAAGAGAACCTAGCTTTAAACTAAGGCAGGGCTGTCATTTGGATTCAAAACTGTTCCTTTCAATGATATATCATTATGAAGAGAAATGATTCATCTTTTTTTTTTTTTAACGTTTATTTATTTTTGAGACAGAGAGACAGAGCATGAACAGGGGAGGGTCAGAGAGAGAGGGAGACACAGAATCCGAAACAGGCTCCAGGCTCTGAGCTGTCAGCACAGAGCCCGATGCGGGGCACGAACTCACAGACTGTGACCTGAGCCGAAGTCGGAAGCTCAACCGACTGAGCCACCCAGGCGCCCCGAAATGATTCATCTTATTAGAGTTGTAGTTAAGTGTGACTCATGGAATTTTGCCCAAGACTCTACAGTAAGAAGGGTGCCTGACTGGCTCAGTTGGTTGAACACCCAACTTTTGATTTCAGCTCAGGTCATGATCCAGGGTTGTGGGATCTAGCCCCATGTCTGGCTCCACACTGAATGTGGAGCCTGCTTGAGATTCTCTTTCTCCCTCTCCCCTTCTCCCCTGCTCACACACACACACACACACACACTCTCTCTCTCTCTCTCTAAAATAAAAATAAACTAAAAAACATTTTAAAAAAAGGACAGTATAGTTAGTGTCAGAGTCTGGATTGGACATTTTGTCTTTCTGAACTAGCACGCCTCAATCCGTTCTCCTCTGCCCATTACGCACTACTTACTACCTTCATCCTGACCATTATCACTGAAATGGGGATGTGGAGAGAAGAAATGTTTGATCTTTGGTAAATGAATTGCTCTTTTTCTAGTCAGTTTTATCATTCACCACTACGCTGTCCCTTCCTTTCCTGCCACAGTTCTACCCATCGCTGGCCAAACTGTGAGCATTCTGGCACTACTGACCTCTGGTTGAAATGCCTCCCCTATGCCACCCTCCACCTCTTCATCCTAACTCACAGTTGTTTTAGGTGTCAGCCGAGATTTTTATGCCCTCCACAAAGCCTCTCCTGATGCCCCGGCCAGAGTTAGGTAGTTCAGTGGATTGTGGATGGCCACAAGGTGTTTGACACCTGTTCCCTGCCAAGATATATGATAGAAATTTGAGATACACATCTCATTCAGGCCTACTTTGACTGAAGGCCCAGATTGTAAGAGATTGGTAATGTTTACTCCTCGTGTCTTGAAACATCCTCTCTTACAGTCCTGGACATATAAGAAGTCCTGACAGAGTTGCCATATTACGAGGAATTCTAAGCTAGCAACATGTAGAGGGTGGAAAAAGAGATAGAGTTAGAGAGAGGTACGTGGCCAGCCTGCAGTCATTCCAGTCCTCGGCGATTTTAATTATTATAGCTGAGGTCTCAGGCATCAGGAGTAGGGACAAGCCATCCTGTCTATATTCTGCTAAAATTGCTGACCCACAGAATTATGAGATACAAAAATAACACATTAGGGCACTTGGGTGGCTCAAGTCGGTTGAGTGCCTGACTTCAACTCAGGTCATGATCTCAGGGTTTGTGAATTCGAGCCCCACATCAGGCTCGCTGGTGTCAGCACAGGGCCTGCTTCTGATCCTCTCTCCCCCTCTCTCTGCCCCTCCCCCACTTGAGCTCCCCCCCCCAAAAAAACAACAAAAAACAAATTGTTTTAACCCCTATCCTTCAGGACAATTTGTGACTTAGCAGTAGATACTGGAATTGATACCCCTCCAATCTACTTCCATGGCACTCCGTCTTATGCTACCGTAATGCCTGTAACAGTACCTCATCGTTTCTTACCGTATGTTTCTCCCACAGACTTACAAATACCCTAAGTGCAGAGATGGTGTCTGGTTCACCATCATTTCCTGGCATAGATCTGGTGCTCCACAAATATTGGCTGAATAGAGAATTTGGATATTATTTATCGGTGCATAATTATGGGAAATAAAAATAGTTTTGCATTATTGCTTTATGAATCATAATCTTTTCTCCCTGTCTCAAGATTCCTGTTATCTTTCTCACTTTTTTCATTAAATATCTATGGCACATATGCTATATTGCTGACATCATGGTGAAGGTTTGGAATACAGCAGGGAACAAGGGCCCCACAGTTCTTGCTTTCATGGAATAGATCTTACAATCTTTTCAGAGTGACAAACACAAATTTGCATAACTAAAGATGTAATGAAAAACTATGAAAGTGGAAGCTTATACCAGAACATCTACCAGGGAGGCATAAGATAGCTCGAGAGGTCTGGAAGACTTGCCTGCAGAAGCGACTGGAAGAATAAGTAGAAAGTAGGTAGTCAAAGAATTGAGGGTAGGCTGGAGCAGGGTAAGCATTGTGGGGAGAGGAAGCAGTTTATGGGAAGTCTCTGAAGTAGCCAATGTCTTTGCAATTTAAGAAACTGAAGAAGGTCAGTGGAGCCGGATCATAGTTTCCTTTCATTCTCCATATTCCAGAAAACTGTACTTTCGTTTTTGTAGTCACAGATTTTCCCTGTACCATCCCATAAGTGTTTTTCAATATCACAGACCTCTTATTCACCTTGAAGAATGAAAGATTTTTTTTAAAAATTAAAATCTTAATAAAATAAAGTTAGTTCTAGCTGACTCACTTAGAGGTAATTTTTCAAAAGTTCTTAGATTTAAATATTCTTTTGTCAGCTCAACTTTAATTCCAGGGGTTTTAGAGAAAGAATAATTATATGCTGATTCTGATCTCAAAATGTCACTGAGAATAATTAACCAGAAAAGAAAGGGGTATTGTATTTAAATATTTTGTATCAGAATGAAGTGAAAAAAAAAATAGGTCTTATTCTTTTGGATTTTGAACATTATCTATGAATGCCTCTGTTCATACTACTTAATGTTTTTAAATATTTAAATAAAAATGTAAAGACATTCAGGTTTTAACAGCTATATGTACAATACAATTTATAGTAATTTCATTGATATGGGGTATTATTGAAATATTTACTAATTTATAATGTAAATGTTTACAAAATAATAGAGTTGGCATAATAGCAATAGTTTAATATTATCCATAAATTAAAAGGATGAGCTTAAAGTCTCCTTGTTTTTAATTTGTAATTTCTTGCTATCATTCTGATCAGCCAAACTAAATGAGATAATATGTGTAAAATACTTAAAAGAGTAATTGGCACATAGTAGTAAGCATTAATTTTTTATCATTGCTGCTTTGCCACACATCTTGACCTCTCTCTGCATACATTAGCAACATTCACCTACAAGAACTTTAAAAGCCTCTGATATGCAAATATAAAGCTTTTGCTTGCCATCAACCAAGACTAGGATTGACCCCACAGTATAATGACCCTGAAGTGCCTCCTTTTAGTATGCAGAACCCCGTATCTACTATGACTAAGTAGAAATCATTAGACTGCTTATTTCTGAGTAATTCAATTCCCAAAATACTCCATATATTTCTTTCTTTTTCTTGCTATTATTTCTAAAAATCAGCCAATCCTATTGTTATGAACACTTACAGGGACCTCCTGTCAAAAGGTCCTCCTCTTCTCCGTGCCTCTAGAGAGAAATGGTTTTCGCAGTCATTCATTTTACCCCTCCTTGCTTCAATCTGGGTTCTCGGTGCCTAAGAAGGTCAAGATTCCTTCACTAGGGCTGGGTAGAGGAGTAGGAGGTGTATATGTAATACTGCTGAATTCAGTTTGAACATCCAAGCTGCCACCTTGTAGAGATCATGGTTGCACCTGCAATCCAGGAAGATCTTTAGTGATTTTACAGAAAGAACATATTCAGAGAAGTGTTACTGGTAGATTTGAGAAAACAAAGTAACCATTTACTTTGATTCCTTCACTGGGCGTGGGTAAAGAGCTAGGGGCTGTACTATAATTATAATAATAATTCAGAGGTAGTGTTTGTAGACAACCTGTCACTAACAATAAAATCATGGAGAAAAGGGTAGAAAGCAACTAAAGCCAGGTAAGAATCTTTGCTCATAAACTAGCATGAAATAGCACATCCCCTGGCTTTCTAAAATCAGCTCACTTTTGAGCATTCCCTTTCCTTCTGCTGGAAAGAGGTGGTTTGCAAGGGAATAGACAACCCCCCCTATCATTGTTGCTGTTCCCATTCTCTGGAGAAGTGCAGTGCACTGTGGATTTCACGTGAATGTGTCCAGGTCCTGAAGATAATAGATGTTATCGGTTATCAGTGACACAAATCATTGTAGAGATATCCAGGGATCCCTCCCACTTGGTTCTGCTACATCTAGGTCATACCTAAAGCATGAGAGTCTGTTGAGGCTGGGGCGCCATTGCTCAAATCCCTAAAGATGATGTGCAGTAACCCTTTTCCAGTCTGGCCCTCTCTTGAGGTATTGGTCTGAAGCTGTATATAGGCCTTAGCTCCTAATGAAATCCACAGACTTCTGTCTCCTATCCTGGTCTTCAGAAATCTTTTTATGTGTTTCTCAAATGGACTCCTGTAAAGTCAAATTTCTTCTCTCTCTCTCTCTCTCTCTCTCTAGGAAACATACCTCAATCTTGTCAGTGGGCTTGGTTTTGGGAAACAACAGTTGGGAAGGGAGATGTCTTTCAAATAAGTTTGCTTTCACTACTGCTACCACATTTCCACTAAGCAAAGATGCACAGAGCAAGCTACTGAAGCTTAAGTTAATGAAGCAATAGAATGTACAAGAACAAAAATATTTCCAAATTCTCTGCTGAAACAAAAGCAGCATTAGTCAAATAAATGCTTTCTTTGGTTGCTCTGATCATGTTTAATGATAGAAGGACATTTATTTTTATTTGTATGTTTTACTCTTTTTTTAAATATAATTTATTGTCAAATTGGTTAACGTATAGTGTGTAAAGTGTGTTCTTGGTTTTTGGGGTAGATTCCCGTGGTTCATCGTTAATATACAACACCCGGTGCTCAACCCAACAAGTGCCCTCCTTAATACCCATCACCCATTTTCCCCTCTCCCCCACCTCCCATCCACCCTCAGTTTGTTCTCTGTGTTTAAGAGTCTCTTATGGTTTGCCTCCCTCCCTCTCTGTTTGTAACTATTTTTTCCCCTTCCCCTCCCCCATGGTCTTCTGTTAAGTTTCTCACGATCCACATATGAGTGAAAACATATGGTATCTGTCTTTCTCTGACTGACTTATTTCACTTAGCATAATGAAATAATGAATAACGAAATGAATAATGAATAAAGAAATGATTCCTTCCATAGAAGGAAATCTAAATTCTAGAGGAATTATATATATTTGTGTGTATATGCATACATATATATGCTTTAAAGTCTCTGAGGACTTTTTGAAGTGGAATTATCATTTTCAGACCAAGTTTTAGCTGTGGCTCCCATCATCTGATACTTAAGATACTTAAAACCCATCCAAAGAGTGACCCCAATGATTTCTCAGATCCCCAAAGAAGAACATCACTTATACTCACAAAGTAATCTATCTGCTTCAGTCATTTCTCCCTCCCTTGATTTGACTCACCAGGCCAAAGTCTACCTCCCTTCAATTTTCATGAAAGAGTCTTACTGATGCCCTGTGGGATTGGCAAAGCCCAAACAAAGAGACTTATTTTTCAAATTTCCCAACTTGGGAAGCCAAAAGAAAGCTGGAGTAGCCATACTTATATCAGACAAACTAGACTTTAAATTAAAGGCTGTAACAAGAGATGAAGAAGGGCATTATATAATAATCACAGGGTCTATCCACCAGGAAGAGCTAACTATTATAAATGTCTATGCGCCAAATACCCGAGCCCCCAGATATATAAAACAATTACTCATAAACATAAGCAACCTTATTGATAAGAATGTGGTCATTGCAGGGGACTTTAACACCCCACTTACAGAAATGGATAGATCATCTAGACACACAGTCAATAAAGAAACAAGGGCCCTGAATGATACATTGGATCAGATGGACTTGACAGATATATTTAGAACTCTGCATCCCAAAGCAACAGAATATACTTTCTTCTCGAGTGCACATGGAACATTCTCCAAGATAGATCATATACTGGGTCACAAAACAGCCCTTCATAAGTTTACAAGAATTGAAATTATACCATGCATACTTTCAGACCACAATGCTATGAAGCTTGAAATCAACCACAGGAAAAAGTCTGGAAAACCTCCAAAAGCATGGAGGTTAAAGAACACCCTACTAACGAATGAGTGGGTCAACCAGGCAATTAGAGAAGAAATTAAAATATACATGGAAACAAACGAAAATGAAAATACAACAATCCAAACGCTTTGGGATGCAGCGAAGGCAGTCCTGAGAGGAAAATACATTGCAATCCAGGCCTATCTCAAGAAACAAGAAAAATCCCAAATACAAAACCTAACAGCACACCTAAAGGAAATAGAAGCAGAACAGCAAAGGCAGCCTAAACCCAGCAGAAGAAGAGAAATAATAAAGATCAGAGCAGAAATAAACAATATAGAATCTAAAAAAACTGTAGAGCAGATCAACGAAACCAAGAGTTGGTTTTTTGAAAAAATAAACAAAATTGACAAACCTCTAGCCAGGCTTCTCAAAAAGAAAAGGGAGATGACCCAAATAGATAAAATCATGAATGAAAATGGAATGATTACAACCAATCCCTCAGAGATACAAACAATTATCAGGGAATACTATGAAAAATTATATGCCAGCAAATTGGACAACCTGGAAGAAATGGACAAATTTCTAAACACCCACACTCTTCCAAAACTCAATCAGGAGGAAATAGAAAGCTTGAACAGACCCATAATCAGCGAAGAAATTGAATCGGTTATCAAAAATCTCCCAACAAATAAGAGTCCAGGACCAGATGGCTTCCCAGGGGAGTTCTACCAGACATTTAAAGCAGAGATAATACCTATCCTTCTCAAGCTATTCCAAGAAATAGAAAGGGAAGGAAAACTTCCAGACTCATTCTATGAAGCCAGTATTACTTTGATTCCTAAACCAGACAGAGACCCAGTAAAAAAAGAGAACTACAGGCCAATATCCCTGATGAATATGGATGCAAAAATTCTTAATAAGATACTAGCAAATCGAATTCAACAGCATATAAAAAGAATTATTCACCATGATCAAGTGGGATTCATTCCTGGGATGCAGGGCTGGTTCAACATTCGCAAATCGATCAACGTGATACATCACATTAACAAAAAAAAAGAGAAGAACCATATGATCCTGTCAATCGATGCAGAAAAGGCCTTTGACAAAATCCAGCACCCTTTCTTAATAAAAACCCTTGAGAAAGTCGGGATAGAAGGAACATACTTAAAGATCATAAAGGCCATTTATGAAAAGCCCACAGCTAACATCATCCTCAACGGGGAAAAACTGAGAGCTTTTTCCCTGAGATCAGGAACACGACAGGGATGCCCACTGTCACCGCTGTTGTTCAATATAGTGCTGGAAGTTCTAGCATCAGCAATCAGACAACAAAAGGAAATCAAAGGCATCAAAATTGGCAAAGATGAAGTCAAGCTTTCGCTTTTTGCAGATGACATGATATTATACATGGAAAATCCAATAGACTCCACCAAAAGTCTGCTAGAACTGATACATGAATTCAGCAAAGTTGCAGGATACAAAATCAATGTGCAGAAATCAGTTGCATTCTTATACACTAACAATGAAGTAACAGAAAGACAAATGAAGAAACTGATCCCATTCACAATTGCACCAAGAAGCATAAAATACCTAGGAATAAATCTAACCAAAGATGTAAAAGATCTGTATGCTGAAAACTATAGAAAGCTTATGCAGGTAATTGAAGAAGATATAAAGAAATGGAAAGACATTCCATGCTCATGGATTGGAAGAATAAATATTGTCAAAATGTCAATACTACCCAAAGCTATCTACACATTCAATGCAATCCCAATCAAAATTGCACCAGCATTCTTCTCGAAACTAGAACAAGCAATCCTAAAATTCATATGGAACCACAAAAGGCCCCGAATAGCCAAAGTAATTTTGAAGAAGAAGACCAAAGCAGGAGGCATCACAATCCCAGAATTTAGCCTCTACTACAAAGCTGTCATCATCAAGACAGCATGGTATTGGCATAAAAACAGACACATAGACCAATGGAATAGAATAGAAACCCCAGAACTAGACCCACAAACGTATGGCCAACTAATCTTTGACAAAGCAGGAAAGAATATCCAATGGAAAAAAGACAGTCTCTTTAACAAATGGTGCTGGGAGAACTGGACAGCAACATGCAGAAGGTTGAAACTAGACCACTTTCTCACACCATTCACAAAAATAAACTCAAAATGGATAAAGGACCTGAATGTGAGACAGGAAACCATCAAAACCTTAGAGGAGAAAGCAGGAAAAGACCTCTCTGACCTCAGCCGTAGCAATCTCTTACTCGGCACATCCCCAAAGGCAAGGAAATTAAAAGCAAAAGTGAATTAATGGGACCTTATGAAGATAAAAAGCTTCTGCACAGCAAAGGAAACAACCAACAAAACTAAAAGGCAACCAACGGAATGGGAAAAGATATTTGCAAATGACACATCGGACAAAGGGCTGGTATCCAAAATCTATAAAGAGCTCATCAAACTCCACACCCGAAAAACAAATAACCCAGTGAAGAAATGGGCAGAAAACATGAATAGACACTTCTCTAAAGAAGACATCCGGATGGCCAACAGGCACATGAAAAGATGCTCAACGTCGCTCCTTATCAGGGAAATACAAATCAAAACCACACTCAGATACCACCTCATGCCAGTCAGAGTGGCCAAAATGAAGAAATCAGGAGACTATAGATGCTGGAGAGGATGTGGAGAAACAGGAACCCTCTTGCACTGTTGGTGGGAATGCAAATTGGTGCAGCCGCTCTGGAAAGCAGTGTGGAGGTTCCTCAGAAAATTAAAAATAGACCTACCCTATGACCCAGCAATAGCACTGCTAGGAATTTATCCAAGGGATACAGGAGTACTGATGCATAGGGGCACCTGTACCCCAATGTTTATAGCGGCACTCTCAACAATAGCCAAATTATGGAAAGAGCCTAAATGTCCATCAACTGATGAATGGATAAAGAAATTGTGGTTTATATACACAATGGAATACTACGTGGCAATGAGAAAAAATGAAATATGGCCTTTTGTAGCAACATGGATGGAACTGGAGAGTGTGATGCTAAGTGAAATAAGCCATACAGAGAAAGACAGATACCATATGGTTTCACTCTTATGTGGATCCTGAGAAACATAACAGAAACCCATGGGGGAGGGGAAGGAAAGAAAAGAAAAAAAAAAAAGAGGTTAGAGTGGGAGAGAGCCAAAGCATAAGAGACTGTTAAAAACTGAGAACAAACTGAGGGTTGATGGGGGGTGGGAGGGAGGCCAGGGTGGGTGATGGGTATTGAGGAGGGCACCTTTTGGGATGAGCACTGGGTGTTGTATGGAAACCAATTTGACAGTAAATTTCATATATTAAAAAAAAAAAAAACAAAAAAAAAATAAATAAAAACAACAAAAAAAAAAAAACAAAAACAAACAAATTTCCCAACTTGTGCCCGATCAACACTCCTAATGCCAGGAGACTTACAAAGGCATTCACGAAAGCAGTTATTTCTGCTGTTCCCTTCTGGCCCTTCTCTTTTACAAATACTGACATTTTACTGTCCTCTTCATGCTTTCCATCTCACTTTTACAAATATACACAGTAATTTGGGCCAGAGCCTTACAAGTCTCAATCCATACGTAGTCGGAATCCACTCTTCCATTTTAGTATTTCTCGCGATACAATAACCAGTGTTATTGGCACCAGTTAACTGGCAGAACAAGGGTCCCCAAGATGTCCGTGTCCTAATCCCTAAACTGCAAGTGTATTACCTGACGTGGCAAAGGAGACTTAAAGTTGCTCAGCACCTGACCTGAAAATAGAGATATTATTTTGGATTGTCCACTGGCCTCAATATATAATCAAGATCTTTATAAGTGAAGAGGGAGGCAGAAGAGGATCAGAAGGAGATGTGACTATGGAAGAATGGCCAGAGAGACATGATGTTGTTGAACTTGCAGGGGGAGGAAAGGAACCACAGGTGAGGAATGTGAACTGCTTCCAAGAGATGGAAAAGGAAAAGAAACAGATATACCCCTAGAGGCCCCAGAAAGGAAGGTAGCCTTACCAGCACCACGATTTTAGCCCAGTGAGACCGTGTCCTTCTTCCAAACTACAAAACCGAATGGTAATGAATTCTTATTGTCATTAAGTTTGTGATGATTTGTTCAATAGAAAAAAAATAAAGGTTTTTTTCTATTTTTCTGTTTTCTATTTTTCTACTATGAAAATCCAGTATACACATAGAAAACCAAGAAAAGTCTGAAATATAATTCTTACTTAAGCAATATATAAAGTCATATGGTCCATGTGAAACATAGGCATTTAAGTTAATGTTTGCATCACAGTTTAACTTCTGGCTTAATATTTGAATAATATCAAGAGCCAACTTGAAGCGATTTTCCATGGGGGGAATGCTGGCTGCATCAAAGAGGAATTAAAATATTTAATCTAGAGGCCTAGAAAACAGTTTGCAGCTTTCATACTGTAGCTTTATTTCAGTCAATGTTTCAAATACCTTAGGGTTAACTCTCAACTGGGGCACATGAGTAGAGAGAAAAGCTAGATCAATATGGCAATGAAGTCCCATAGGGAGTGGGAAGAGAGGGAGGATTTTGGAGTCTGATGCAGGGCTTGATCCCACGATGATGGGATCATGACTTGAGCCAAAATCAAGAGTCAGACACTCAACTGACTGAGCCACACAGGCGCCCCTAGCATAAATTTCTAAATGGCTTTTTTTTTTAAGTAAAATATTTAAGGCAACTTATAAACCAGGTAATGTCTGCAATTAAAAACAAAACAAAACAAAACAAAACAAAACAAAACAAAAACACTTCACTATATTCCTCAGCCTCCCTTGCAGTTAGATGTGTCCATGTAACTGAACTTTGGTCAATGAAATGTGAGCTGATTTCATGTACCCCTAGTCTAGGCCCATTGAAACCTCTTGTGGAATTTTGCATGTACGTTTCTTTCTGCAGTCACTAGTTACAAAAAGAGGAATCAAAGGGCCCACATAGAAGATCCTGGGCCCCTAAGATACACATCTGCCATCCTAAATTAGACTATGATTTGAGTGAGAGATAGACTACCATTAAGCTGAGCCACTATAAGTTTGGTGTTGTGGGTTATAATAATTTGCCTGCCCTGACCGGTAGAACTCCTTTATCTTCGTGGAGCTCAGTTTCCTCATCTATCAGATTCCTCTTAACTCTATAATACTGTAAAATTTTAGACTGTGGAATACCTCATGAGTATACTCCCTTAGGGAGTGAATAAATATTGATTATTATTACTTTTTTAAAGTGCATATTTATTTATTTTGAGAGACAGTGAGTGGGGGAGGGGCAGAGAGACAGAGAATCCAAGCAGGCTCTGCACTGTCAGTGCAGAGCCCAACGTGGGGCTCGAACTCAACAAATGGCAAGATCATGACATGAGCTGAAATCCAGAGTCAGATGCTTAAACTGACTGAGCTACCCAGGCACCATGGGAGTGAAAGTATTTAAAGGTGAATCTGGGACCAGGGTACATGCTGGTTCACAACCTCCTTGGGAGCTTTCCAGGTATGATCTGAAACTGGCCTCCACACATGCAGGGCAAGAAGAGACCAAAGAAAGAAGCAGGCCATTCCAGACTGGTAGGTGTCAGATTTAATAAGCAAGGAATTTACCCATCACTCTTGCCTTGGGCAGCTGCAAGACAAATAGATCTCCCCATCTTCCCACCAAATCTTAAAAATTTATATAGAGGCCTTAACGGGATTCAATACCGTATACCATCCAAATGGTTCCAACACCACTTACTAACTCAAGGCTGTGTCCTTGAGGCAGTTTCTGGGAGCAAGGAGCCTCTGATTATAGAGGTCTAACTCAGGGGTCAACCAGTGGTCATGTCATCTTGATGAGTTTTCTCATCAGTAGAATTTGGCAAGATGTGGGTGTATAAGTGTCTCTCCTTATTCTGTGTTTCAAGCACACAGGTGATGCATATGTATGTTCTGATTTTTTTTAATGCTAGATTTAAAAGAATGCCATCAGCTGCTACAAATGGTGGGCTAGGAGTCCTTACCATCTGTGACCAGGTTGCTATTCTGCAGGTTCAAATTGGGAGGTTTGGGGAGGATGACTGAAGATTTCAGGGAAGGTGGAGAGCAGTCTGAATGACTATCAGGAAAAAGACTAGTTAGTGGTGGTCATATTCCATTAAAGATTGTCAAAGTAGATCATGGCTTGAGATGCTGAAGTCCATCCACAGGCCAGTATATAAAAAATAGAGATGGAAGTTAATGGCAACAAAGGTATTCAGATAGAAATATCTGAAAGGCAAATAAGAAAGATGTCAGGGACAACATCAGAAAATGGGTTAGAGGTGGAGATTATGAGCTTGGGGTTGGACCTGGGGATATAGAAATGGGTCATATTTTATAAGTGAGATTGAGAAACATACAGAATTCACCCAAGAAAACAACAACAACAAAAAAATGGGATGGTGTAGCAGAAGAGAAGCTGGTTCATCCCCTTACACAACATCAGGGTGACCCTGAACAAGATATCTCCTGATCTCAGATTTCTCATCTTCATAGATGGGAATTTTATAGCCTGGCCTGCCTCAAAGATCTGTTGGGAGAGCAAATGAGATAAAATCTGTGGGAACACATTCAGGAATATGTAAAATTTTGTTTCAAAATAATTAATTGAGGCTATACTCCTCTGACTCCGGATCGACTAAGTAAACCTAAGCTTAACCTTGCAGAGAGTGAAAAAAAAAAAACCTTGAGATGTACACGTATGTTGGAAAGAACAATTATATTATTTTAAAATGGGGTCTTTGATGATTAATCTGTTGTGGACATGGAAAAACACTATAGCAAGGCATAGGAGAGTAAAATAAATTTATTATACTTACAGGTCCTAGAAGAGGGAGGCATGGCACACCATGCAAGGGTCTATACAAAAGGAACTCCAAGAGAGTGGGCTCAAGCAAGCAGAGGGGAGCTGAGAGCAGATGAGGGTGTGTGGGCAAGTGTTTTCATTGGGGGTCATGGTGGAGTGCTCAAGCAAAAGGCATGAGGGGATTTCGTTGGTGCCTTTGAATGTCACTGGATCCTAGTCAGAGGAGGGCTAGAGGGGAACTTGTAACAGAGACCAGCCTTAACACACTGGTGTGTTTGGTTACCTTCGGATGGTACTCACAGCCCATTTGTGGGGACGTTGAGGCATCAGGAAAACATGGAGTCTTACAAATTACGATACAATGCACCTGTTCCAACTGGAGTGCCAGCTTTATCAAGGCTTCCATGTCTCATGTCTTAGTGGTGACTAAGAATATGCAGCGAAAAAACAAAACAGGTAAGGAGATACTTTTTATCCCCATTGGATTTTGCCAACTGCAGTGGACCCAGATTGATTGTGGGCGGCTCCTCCTTCATCCATGTGTCCTATTCACTGCTCACTAGAAGCTAGCATTTACCCAACTGCTGGCCTCATATTGGTCAGAGAATAATTCAGCTTTAAAAAAAAGAGCAAGTATAGCCTCACTCGAAAAGGCACTGGCTCTGTGACCAGACTGAATATGTTCAAATCCTGGCTCTTCCATTTATTTGGGATGTATATTGGGTGAAGCTATTTAATTGTTCTGTGTGCTGGTTATTTATTCATCAGATGATTCTACATGTTAACTCACTGAGCTGTTGTATGGATTAAAGAGTTAATATATGTATTTGGAAGGGTAGTTAGCATATCCAAAGTACTTAATACCTGTGAACTATCATAATTTTATAGTTATTTTTTTCCAAGGGAAGAATTCTAGTGGGTCTAAAGACCTGAATTCTTGTCTGTATTAGTCAGGTAAAAGTGACAGAAACAAAAAAACAGGCTAGATTAAACAAAATAAGAAGGAATTTGTTGACTCATATAACTTTTTTTAGCAGCTATTTTTTTTAAATTTTATTTAAATGCAAGTAAGTTAATCTTACTTCTATCCTGAAGTAAGATTCAGAAGTACTTCTACTTCTACTCTCTCTCAGGAGTAGAATTTAATAATTCATCACTTACGTATGACCCCCAGTGCTCATCCCAAGGCTCATGCCCTCCTTAATGCCCATCACACATTTAGCCAATCCCCCCCACCAAACACCCCTCCAGCAACCCTCAGTTTGTTCTCTGTATTTAAGTCTTTCATGGTTTGGGGCCCCTGGGTGGCTCAGACAGTTAAGCATCAAATTTCAGCTCAGGTCATGATCTCACAGTTCATGAGTTTAAACTCCGCGTAAGATTCTGTGCTAACAGCTCAGAGTCTGGAGCCTGCCAAGGATTCTGTGTCTGCCCCTCCCCCACTTGTGCTCTGTCTCTCTCTCTCTCTCTCTCTCTCTCTCTCTCCCTCAAAAATAAATAAAAACATGAAGTCTCTAATGATTTGCCTCCCAGAGTAGGTCTGGTTTTGAGCACATTCAGGGATTCAAATGATGACCCCAGATGATCTCCTTTCTCTCTCTCCCTTCCTCCCTTTTTTACTCTCCCTCCTCCCTCCCCCTTTTTTGGCATTACTCTCCTTTAATTTGGAACTGCTAAGCCGGCATTTTCCGTATGACATGTGGTGACCTTTGATAGACCTGTGTTTCCAGCTAAGCAACTTACATAGCCCCAGAAAAAAAAAGAGACCCCTCTTTGACACATGTAGTAGGGGTTCTAAAACCCACTCTGAACCTATGAGTGGTGTTGGTGACATTAAAGCTACATGATTGAAGAGAGGAGGAGTGATGGTTCTTCCCAAACAAAATCAGGATATTATTTTTAGAATAGATAGTAGCAGATGCTAAGCGGACAAAAATACCTCATATGCTCTAAATATAGACCCATTTCTGAAGTGTGCCAGCTATTTGACTATGGACAAGTGACCCAAGCTTTCTGAATTTTGGTTTCTCAAGTATATAATGGGGCTTAATACCAGCTTTGTTTAAGTCATCAGGCAAATAAGAAGGTTCAGTGAAAGAATGTGAAAGCCCTTTGTTAAACAAGTTGGTCCTATAAGAGTGTAAGGAAGCAATATTATCTTCCGCATGACTTCTCTAGGGTTTAAAACATCTGTCACCACCACTATTTCCTATTCATTTAAATTGATGTGCTTTAAAAAATCTGCTTCTTGAATCCATTCAGAAAAATACTACGCCAAGTAAAAGGCAGCCTGGACTTCTATAGATTCTATTAATCACATCACCCCAACTCAACACACCGTCATTTATCATTACTCTGTGTTGATGAACGTGCCATCCATTTTCAGTGCATTTCATGGGAGCCCTACTAGTACTAATTCATTCTAATTAGTGAGAGTCTGAACAGAGCAGTAGACTGTTTGCTCAGGAACATTTTCTTCCCTGTAGTGTAGCAACTGTGGTCCTTCTTTTTGTCTATTCTGCTGGTTGTACTGGCTCTAAAGTTTACATATTCGAATGTGCTTTACTACTCACAGTATTCTTTCAGGTAAAAGTGACCTAATTTTTTAAAGGGTATTTATTTTGTTAAAAGTGGAAACAATATGAGGACAGGCAAGTTTAGGACCATCCTCCGACGTAGAAAGGATGCCCTACAACACAGGGACCAGCAGCTTCTTGGGACGATTGCTTCTCGATATTGTTCTAACCATAATCATAAATGAATGATGTTTTTTTTTGTGCAAAATTGATCCTGCTGCATGTGTCATTCCCTACATCCTTATCTAAAAGCCCTCGTGAGGTGGGTATTATATTCTCCACTCTACAGGTTAGCAAAATGAAGTTCTGAGAGCAAAGGTGTTTAGCACAGTGTTACACAGTTTGGGAGCGGTGGTTGCAGGACTCAGTCACAAATCCAACCGCAGAGAGCCACTGGAGCACCCTCCCTCCCAGTGAGAAGGGCTAGGGAGGGGGGCCATGCTGTGCTGTTTTGGGGGGCAGCTACTTCTGCCCGGCATTTTTACTCCTGGCACGTGGTTTTGCTCAATGAATGTATTGAACTTTCAGTGGCAAGTGCAGAAAAGGGCATTCACCCTGTTCCCAGAGCTATGAATCAAGTCACGGTCAGCCCAGGTGGGCCAATCTAACACCCGAAGGGCTGTTTCTGACATCCGAGCTGTAGGTTGCCAAGCGTGGGCGTGAGTGGCTTTTCATCATTTCTGTAATATGCCCTAAAAATATTTTGAGCGATTTTACTGAGGTACAATGGACGTACAATAAATTGCAGCATTATAGCCGCATATAGGCAGGGGGAGTAGCGTATGAGAGGAGAGTGGAAGAAGTCATCAAAGGACAGAAGGACATTTTGGGAATGGAGAATATTTTCATCATGTTGATTTTGGTTCAAGAAACTTACACCACTTACACCTCCAGGCAACCACTGCTCTACGTTCTGTCACTGTAGATTAGTTTTCAGTTTTCAGAATTTTATGTAAATGAAATCATACAGTATATACTCACTTTTTCTTCTGCACTGGCACAATAATTTTGAGATAACACCCATGTTGTGGCATGTATATCTACGCTTCATTTCTTTTCATTAATGAGTAGCAGTTTGATTTGCAACAGGCAAAACTGGAAACAAGCCAAATGCCCATCAACAAGTGAATGTTTACCCAAACTGTGGTTTATCCATACTTATCAAACTGCTATGGACATTCATATATAAGCCTTTCTGTGGCCTGAAACTTTGAATTCTTTTGAGCAAACACCTGGGGGTAGAATGGTTGGTGCATACTTAATTTAAGAGACTCCCGAAGAATTTTCAAAAGAGATTCCACCATTTACATTTCCACCCACGATGTATGAAAATTTCAGTTGCTCTACATCTTTGTGCATGGTTGGTAAAGTCAACTTAAAGAAGTCGTTTTTAGCCAATCTAATAAGTGTGTAGTGGTATCTTATGGTTATAACTTGCATTTTCCTAAAGACCCAAAGACTAATGATGTTGAACATCTTTTCATGTTCTTATTTGTCAGCCGTGTGTCTTCCTTGGTGAAGTGTCTGACCAGATCTTTTGCCTATTTTTTAATATGCATTTTTGTTTTCTTATTATTGACTTTCGAGAGGTCTTCATGCATTCCGGATACAAGCCCTTTTCCAGTTATGTGACTTGAAATATCTTCCCCCAGTCTTTGACTTGTCTCGTAATTGTCTTCACAGTGTCTTTCAAAGAGCAAAAGTTCTGAATGTAATGAAATCCAATTTATTATTGCTTTCTTTTATGAATTATGCTTTTGGCATTATAGCTAAGAATTTTACGTATAACGTTATATCAGTTTCAGGTGAATGGCTAAGAAATTTTTGCCTAATCCAAGAAAACAAATATTTTCTCTTTTGTATATGGTTCAGGCTATGAATTCAAGTTACACTTTGTTTGCATATGGATATCCAATGTTCAACATCATTTGTTGAAAATATTACCTTTTTTTTTTTTTTACATTGCCTTTAGACGCTTTAAAAAATTAACTGACCATATAGACCTACTTCTGGGTTCTCTGCATTCTGTTCCAATAATTTATGCCAATCCAATACATGTCTTAAATATTTACCTTTATGATAAATCTTGAACTTAGGTAGTATTAGTACTCCAACTTTATACTTTTTCAAATATATTTTTGACTATTTTAGGTCCTTATGAATTTTGTGGATAAGAGATGAGCCATGCACAGACAGAGCTGGTCTGCAACCAGTTAACATCTTGCAAAGGAGGATGGAATCTTATCTGGGTCCCCAGCCTGTTGGGACTCACTGTCTACTGTCAAAGAGTGCAGCACCCACATCAGGGATCTGCAGTGAGATGTTTCAGCAACTGGAAGCTATAGGAGAAGTATGTCCTGAGGAGACCCACAAAGACTCTTAAAAGGAAAAAAAAAAGTTGTGAACACTTAACATGTTCAGAGAAACCAAATATCCTGACACATCCTGATATTATCACATAAAATCCTAATCTGCTCTCCTTCTCTGGGGCCAGACATTAGAGTAGACAGGATTCTCAGCTAGTGGTGCAAAGATGGAAGAGGATTCGACGGTAGGAGAGGGAGTAAGAGGAAGTGAGTCACACAACCCTTTCCTTCTTCAGGGGCCAACTTTAAGGAAGCCAGAACTTGGGGAGACAGGAAGTCTGAATTTTGGCTGTGGTTCGGAGTTTTGATTACTACCTAAAAATGGATATTTCACTTATTAGAGACACAATTTTTTGGTGACTAAATATGGTTAGAGGAATTTTTATTTTCTGAGTAAAAAAATATTATGGATATACTTTCATTGCTTATGAGTAAATATGAGGAGTGGAATTGTGGTCCCATTTGGGGGGTACATGTTTAATATTTTAGGAAACTGTCAAACTGCTTTCCAAAGTTATTAAAAACCATGTTAAATTCCCTCCAGAAGTGTCTTAAAGTCTCTGGTGTTCTATGATCTCTCTAATACTTGGTACAATCAGTCTTTTTAATTTCAGTCTTCTAATAAATGTGTAGTGGTATCTCTTTGTGGTTTTAATTTGAATTTCCTTGGTAATGAATATTGGTGAGCATCTTTTCATGCACTTACTTGCCATCCATCTATCTATCTATCTGTCTATCTATAGATATAGATAGATACAGATTTAATCTTTGGTGATATCTGTTTAAATCATTCCCAATTTTTCACATGATTGTTTTCTCATTATTGAGTTTTGATATTAAAAAATATATTTTATATATAAGCTTTCAACATTTATATGATTTGCAAATATTTTCTCTTCACCTTTAGCTTGATGTTCCCTTACCAATGTTTCTCAAAGAGCAGTTTTTACAAATAATCCAGTGAAGAAATGGGCTGAAGACATGAATAGACACTTTTCCAAAGAAGACATCCAGATAGCTAACAGACACATGAAAAAATGCTCAACATCTCTCATCACAGGGAAATACAAATCAAAACTACATGGAGATACCACCTCACACCAATCAGAGTGGCTAAAATGAACAACTCAGGAAACTACTAGATGCTGGCGAGGATGTAGAGAAACGGGAACCCTCTTGTACTGTTGGTGGGAATGCAAACTGGTGCAGCCACTCTGGAAAACAGTGTGGACTTTCCTCAAAAAATTAAAAATGGAACTACTTTACGACCCAGCAATAACATTACTAGGAATTTATCAAACTAAAGTTGATTCATAGGGGCACATGTACCCCAATGTTTAGAGCAGCAGTTTCAACAATGGCCAAATTATGGAAAGAGCCTAATGTCCATCAACTGATGAATGGATAAAGAAAATGTGGTCTATATATACAATGGAATACTACTTGGCAGTGAGAAAGAATGAAGTCATGCCATTTGCAGCAATGTGGATGCAACTGAAGTTATTAGGCTGAGCGAAAATAAGTCAGTCAGAGAAGGACAGATACCATATGTTTTCACTCATATGTGGATCCTGAGAAACTTAACAGAAGACCATGGGGAAAGAAAGGGAAAAAGTAGTTTCAAACAGAGTGGGAGGGACGCAAACCCATACGAGACTCTTAAATACAGAGAACAAACTGAGGGTTGATGGGAGATGGGGTGAGGGAGAGGGGAAAATGGGTGATGGGCATTGAGGAGGGTGCTTGTTGGGATGAGCACTGGGTGTTGTATGTAAGCAATGAACCACTAAAACCAAGAGACAGCTTACCAATTTGACCAATAAGTTACATTAAATGTTAACCAATTTGACAATAGGTTATATTAAAAACCAAAACCAAAACCAAAACAACAAAAACAAAAAAAGATCAGTTTTTTATACATTCTTTTATGAATTGTGCTTTTAATTTCATATATAAGAAATCTTCATCTAACTCAGAATTACAAAAAATATGTGCATACAAAGTCTTGTACATGAATATTCACAGTAGCTTTATTCCTAATAGCAAAAAACTGGAAAGAACACAAATGTCCATCCACAAGTGATGAGGGGTCTCTTGGGTGGCTTAGTCAGTTAAGTGACTGACTCTTTTTAAAAAAAAAAATTTTTTTTAACGTTTATTTATTTTTGAGACAGAGAGAGACAGAGCATGAACGGGGGAGGGTCAGAGGGAGGGAGACACAGAATCTGAAACAGGCTCCAGGCTCTGAGCTCTCAGCACAGAGCCCGATGCAGGGCTCGAACCCACGGACCGCGAGATCATGACCTGAGCCGAAGTCGGCGGCTTAACCGACTGAGCCACCCAGGCGCCCCATAAGTGACTGATTCTTGATTTTTGGCTCAGGTCATGATCTCACTGTTTGTGAGTTTGAGCCCCTTGTCGGGCTCCACACTAGCAGTGCAGGGCCTGCTTGGGATATTCTCTCTCCCTCTCTTTCTGACCTCCCCTGCTCATGCTCTCTCTGTCTCTCAAAATAAATAAATAAACTCAAAAAAAAAAGTGAGTAGATTTGTGGTATTAATACACACCATAACATGGAAATCTCAAAATAGTGATGCTGAGTTAAAGATATAAAAGATTACATGCTATATGATTTCATTTATATAATATTCTAGAAAATTCAATGTGATGTATAGTGACAGAAGCAGATTAGCACTTGTTTGGAGATGGAGGTAGAGGGTGGAAAGGGAGGCTGGGAGAGATTAAAATGGAGCATAATGAAATTGGAAGTGATTCATTATCTTGATTATGATAATGGGTTTGAAAGTACATATTTATACTTTCTGTATCACAACCCATCAAATTGTATACTTTAAATATATGCAGTTTACTATATTTCAATTATTCTTTAATAAAGTTGCTAAAAAAACTGTGTGGAATCAGATTTTTTCCACACTTAGAGGAAGAACCTGCCAAGTTTGAATGGACAATTAAGGATAAAAAAAATAGAATTGTTTTCTGAATGGATTCTGAGTATCTTGCTTATTCACTATATCGGTTACATAATTTGAAAATGGAAAATCTAGGTGAGACTCAGCAGAAAAGTAAACAACAATAACAACCATTTAATGGTTTACACATTTTTCTGGCTTTTACCTCCACTGGTTCTGCGAAGAACTACTGAGCCAGTTGGATATCTGATATATATGGATCAGATAGGAAGGAGTCAAGTCAAATTAAAGCATAACCGTGAATTGTACAGCCACAATGAAAACAAATGATATTTCTGTGATATGTTGTGACAATTCAGTCACAAACCCGAAACAATTATGTATTTTGTAAACGGTGTGGAAAAAGACCTGAGGTACTTACTACAGAGAAGAAAATGGGGTAACTTGGAAAATGCTTCTTGAATGGAAATTCAAATTCACCATACATCCTTAGTAACTATACAATTTGAAAATGCAAGTGATATTATAGGTCAACAGAGGTTTTAATTTACTCTTCCGGTGAAAGCTGCACAAAACTTACCACTCGCCCTTGAGATTGACTAATATCAACAAGTATACAATATTCCACAATAGCCAGGGTACTGATTGTGGCCGTATTTATTTTTGCATTTTGCTAAAATGAACTCTATGTCCTCATCTGTTTGCTTGCCAAGAAGATAGTATCACATTTCTCGGGGCTCCCCATCTTTGACCGATTAAAGGCTCAAAGGACCTGTGTAATTCAAAATAAAGTTCCATGTGATTTCTCTCTCCAGGAAGAAAAACCCCTCATGTTCTTCAGTCCATCGCTGCCATTGGTGTCCTCTGTTCTAGAGGATGATCAACTAATCAGACACTCTGTCCAACATGGGGGATCCAGCAGTCTCATTCCTAGATTCCAAAGAGGGAGATATCACAAATTACAGTGTTCTTTCTGAATTTTCTGGCTTTGGCTTTCACAGCTACTGTGCTAAGAGTGTGTCCTGGCAGTCACCTCCACAACCCTGTCCCTTTAAATCCTCACACCTCAGAGACACTGGCCTTATAGCAGGTTCAGGTGTTCAAATCAAGAGATACAGAGACTTTTCCCAATTCTGGGGGCCAGGAACTGGGTCAGTTTTATGCCAGGGGTACACATAATTTATTTTCATTTTCCCAAAACCTCCATGTTTGTTCTATTCCTTCTCCCACCACCACCACAAAATTTATTATTACTTTCTTAGCAACAAAGTTGAATGGAAAACCTTGAGTAGCTTATATCATAAAAAACATTAAGGGCTATTACCCTTCCTAGGAGTAAGAGGACAGAATACTTTCCCTAAGTCTTTTCCTCCCAACTTCCTGCCCCTTTGCTCCAACCTTGTTTTGTCTTGCCTTAGCATCAAAAATACTGTATATAATTTTATTTCATTCTTTTAATGTTTTTTTTTTAAAATTAATTTTGAGACAATGCAAGAGACAGAGTGCAAGTGACAGAGGGGCAGACAAAGAAGACACAGAATCTGAAGCGGGCTCCAGGCTCTGAGTTGTCAGCACAGAGCCTGACGTGGGCTAGAACTCATGGACTGTGAGATCATGACCTGAACCAAAGTCGGATGCTTAACTGACTGAGCCACTCAGATGCCCCTGTATATAATTTTAAAAGTTCTTGATTTGACGGCCAATTAAAGAATATAAAATAGAAAAGTCAAAATGTTTATTAAAAACACACTACTACATCTAAGTGGTAGAAAAGGTGTGATTCTCAATTACACCTATGCAACAAAAATAAGGGATGTACAACAATTGTACCCACAGAAGAGGCTAAATCATTCTCTACTGAATTATAAATGTATAGCTTCTACCCTTACAGCTTTGGCTCTGTGCAAGTGTCAAGAAGTGTTCTGCTTGTTCTTCACTGAAGTTTGGGGACTTCCATGAATAATCAGTGGAGAGTAGGATTTTTCTATCACAACTAAAAAACGTCAGTAAAATAAAAAATACGTCTTTCAAATATTGGCTTTCACTCCTAAGGTATCAATACACCTTCTCTTCACCCCTGAACACTCACAAGTTATCTTTTGTTTACAGGATTCAGTAGCTCCAGGAGCTAGCTGTCTATGATTGACAACACACATCTTACTTTAATAGAATCCTTGGAGTATCAACCATGACAACCAGGTACTTGCTCCGGGCACATGACCTTCCCAGTCAATGGCTGACCCACCCTACAGATCCTTGGGAGCAGAAGCCATCAAGATGCTCTGGAGCCATGTTTGAAATTTGTTCCTTTACCTACATGTCTTCCTTTCTATCCCCACATCTGGCTAGGCATCCTGGGGATAAGAGAGATTAGCACGGACTGGAGGAGTATAGGAGGGAGAGTTTTGTAGCCCTTCTAAATACGTGTTTAAGGCGGAATTAGCTGGAGGTAGACCAACAGTTATCCCAGGAATAACTTCAAATCAGAAGGAAAGGCAAATTTGCATATTGCTTTCTATTTTCCTCCAACCCTTCGCATGGACACATTTAGAATGAGACAATCCAAGCCTAAAGGAGGACAAGGTAACAGATAATGTTATACATGGCATGCGTTGGCTTTTATATAAGTACTGAAGTTAGAAGGGAAGAGGAAATTAGGAGAAAAGTGAAGGGAACTAAGATCTATACTGAATGCTTACAAATTGAACTTAAACTTTTAATCTGATTTTGTCCTAGCAAAATCCTGTGGAAGAGATAGGATTACACACATTTTGCACATGAGGCACCGGAGGCTCACATAAGTAAGAGGTGTTCCCAGGTCAGAAGTGGGGAACCTGGGATTTGCACCTGGATGTTTCTGACTCCAAAACTCATACTTTGTCATGTCATTACAGAACATACTTGGACTGAGACTAAAGAGAAGTTGGAAAAATTAGAGTAAAGGAAGGAAAGAATAAGAAATTCAGTCAGTTGTAAGCCAACCAAACACATCCTTAATGCCATTTTACTTTCAACATGAAGAGAAATTAAAAAAGTATTTTCTAACACTAGTTGCTGTTTCAATAGTAGAATAGTGCCATATATTCACATAAGTATTCCTTAAGGGAGGTTTCCATCTCCTGTAATGTATCTTATCCCAAATTTTTTGAAATTGAAAAAACATCACATTTTATACAGAATGAATAAAACTGGGTCACACATAAAATACAATGTAAATATTAAAACATTTCAGACAGAACAATGTATTCTGGGCCCTAAAACTGGAAATGTCTATCAACAATCATTTGTTTTCACTTCAGTATCACATTACAAGCCACGCTTGGTTTCTATCCCGGGGAAAAGCAGGAAACTTAAGGGAGACCTCCATGTTGTCTTTGTGCTGAATTCTTATTGAGCATTTAACTTAAGCCTGAGGAAATGACAAGAAGAGCCCTAAGGGGAAAAAAAATCCCATATACTATATTTAATTTCAAAATTTCCAGTAATTATTTATATCTTAAGACTAAAATTTTGAAATATTTCCATTAAATTGAAATGCATCATGTCTAAAATGTGATGTTAGGTTTGTATTTTTCTTTGGGATTTGGCAACCTGTTGTACATGAACAGAGTTCAAAGAAAGTAGCAAGTCACTTTTTGTTGTTGTTCCTTGAAAGTTCAATTTGCAGTATTGCTCAGGCAGTAGTATTTTTTTCTTTTATTTATTGATTTATTTAAAAAATGTATTTATTTAAATTCAAGTTAGTTAACATACAGTGTAGTGTTGGTTTCAGGAGTAGAACCCAGTGCTCATCCCAGCAAATGCCTTCCTTAGTACCCATCAACCATTTAGCCAATCCCCCTACCCACCTCTCCTCCAGAAATCCTTAGTTTGTTCTCTGTATATTTTTTGAAACATATGTCACATGTGAAGAACTTTAATAATGAACTTTTGCAGGCCTTTTTTGGTAAAATCATGTGTGATAGTTAACAACAGGTTAAGAATGCAGTCTATTTCTAAAGATCACACTAAATAGAATTGTATAGATTAATGTCAAACAAACAACAACAAAAATCACATCAAGAACTTATACTCAAAAGAATTAAATGCAGGGAAATGATCACACAAGAAATGGAAGGGTGACAAAGCCAAATGGAATGGAGGAACAGTCTGGAAATTAGCCATGGAAGGAAGCCTGGACCATCTAAAGAGGGAAGAGAAGGTATTACTGGAACCCATGTACAGTAACCCCATTCTCTCCACCCTCCTTACCAACCAGTAATCTAGAACCATAATAGACTATGGAGAGTTGCAGGGAGGGGGGAAATACCCTGGCTTCTCCCTACCTCCTCACCTCCTGGAAGCTTTCTGTTGGCTGAATGCTTCTGGATACCACTTGTTGGGGGGTCTGTATAATACATCCTGTAGGGATCAGGTGCCCTGTAACAGGAGCAAAGGAGGAAATAGGATTTGGTAGCAAACTGATCCAGGATCAGCAAAAGAGGATATGAGGAAAATCACTTACCTATTGACATATGTTAATAAATGTAAGCTATGAAACATATTTTAATAAACATAAAAGTCAAAATGGAGGCTGTAATATTAAGTGTAGATATGAAAAAAATGGAATAAATGTTAACAAAGTAAAGATTTAAATTTACAAAAAAAATGATTGAGAAAAAAGGAAATAGATAATAAAATGGTTTGGATAGTAAAAACGAGGCAACAAAGGTACAAACTTTTATGTATGTTTCGAGTCCTAGGATGGATAGAATGAATTTGGATACACATTATTTGTGACATCTTCTTATTATGGAATTACTAGAAGAAGAATAGAAGAAGGTTGATTATTCAAAAAGAAGAAGCTTGAGTAGGATTCCTCTAGACTTGAGATCTGCAAACCTTTTCTGCAAAGGGCCAGATAGTAAGTATTCTGGGTTTTGGACGGGGGTGGGGGGGGGGGGTGGGGAATCCAATCTCTGGTGACTACTCAACTCTGCCATTTTAGTGCAAAGTCAGCTATTGACAAGACATAAATGAGTATGGCTGTGTTCCGATAAAACTATTTAAAAAATGGTGGATGACTGAAATTAGCTCACAGACTGTAATTTTCCAATTCTGTTCTAGAAAAAAAAAAATTATTATAACAATTATGTCTTCTAATTTTCACTGGTTAACTTAGAGAGACACAATTAGTTCTTATATTCAGGCTCTCACAGTGGGCTCTGGTTTCAGACTGCCTTGGTTTGAATTCCAGCTCTACCATTTACCGGCTATGTGGATTTTGCTAAATCTCTCTGAGAAATTAGGTTCAGGATGGCATTGACCTCACAGGGTTGTGGTAGAAATCATGAGATTATGTATGAGAAGCACAACAACACCTGCCACATAGTAAGGGCTACATTTATATTTGTTCATCTTATCAGTTCTAGCTTTCACTGTTTCATAGATATTGAGCTTTAGGGGAATATATTTACTCGACCTAATACATATATTTAAACACATTTATGAGCAAAAAATGAGGCAATACTTAACATTTATTCTAGCATTTACTACTTATAAGCAGCAGCAAATTTTACTTCAATAACTGTTATCTACAAAGTTATGAATAAATAAGTATAGACAAATTACAACCCAAACACTGAAGAGTTTATCCAGGCAATGAAAATTATAGGATCCATGGGCATAAAAGAGGACAATTCAATGTATTTGTTAAATGCCATGTAACTGGTACATACATTAAGTATGGTAGGTACTCAGAAGAAGGAATAAGGCAACTCACAAGTGGCCAAGAATGCCCATATATTAACTATGCTAATAAGTTAAGTTGACTCCAGTTGTCGTTTTTACCTCCCCAGTAATCTCTACAATGGAATCAAATTTATTTATTTATTTTTATGATCAGGTTTAGTTGAAGAATTGGGTCAAATAAATGAACAGCAGAAATGCTCACATAGCCAAAAGTTCTATTTAGTACATTTTTGAGCTTCAAAAAAGACTGGAGGTTGGACAAAATAGGGTCCTTGAAAATTTTAAAATATCTAGTTCAACAATTCCATTTTAGAGGTAAAACTGACACCCAGCAAGTGCCAGTGATGCAAAACTAGGTAGGGAGAGAATCAGGATTGGGACTCTAGTCTCCTAACAACCAGATCCCTTAATTTACATTTTAATTCATTTTCCACGTCCATATTGAATCTCACTAAATTCTCCCAAATCTTCACTTTTACTTTTCCAGATAAATTTATTTTATTTTATTTCTGTTTTCAAATAGGGGTTTCATACATGTCAATTCAGCCAAACTGGTTTAATATCTTCTATGCAGGACTCCATGCTTAATCTTTGGTAGCTTATACCTATAGAAAGACAATGATGCTCTGTACAACTGACCTGTGTACTGTACATGATGCTGGATGCCTAAGGCATCACAATAGACATGGAGCTCATGGCAGAATAATTAACCTGCTGACCTATCACACCTAAAGGTTTTATATATGCTCAATCAACGTTGCTACTTAAATGCCATTTTCTCCCCTTTGTTTGGTTGAATAAATTCAGCCAGGACTGCAAAGATTTTCTGAACTATTTTACTGGAAAGAAAGGTATTGGAATAAACTCAGTTGCATTTCTGAATAAAACTAGAGCCGTATAATAAATACCCACCATATTCACTCTAGGACACAAAATAACAGCTTTCTTTTAGTCTTCTTGTATTTTTTTTTATTTTTTTTTTATTTTTAAATTTTTTTTTTTTCAACGTTTTTTATTTATTTTTGGGACAGAGAGAGACAGAGCATGAACGGGGGAGGGGCAGAGAGAGAGGGAGACACAGAATCGGAAATAGGCTCCAAGCCATCAGCCCAGAGCCTGACGCGGGGCTCGAACTCACGGACCGCGAGATTGTGACCTGGCTGAAGCCGGACGCTTAACCGACTGCGCCACCCAGGCGCCCCTTGTATTTTTTTTTAAAGATAGTTTGTTTCTGGTGCCAAGAAAAAGAGGATCAGTTGTCACTTATGGTCTCGAAAGGATTAATTGTGAAATAGAACCTTTAATGCAGAATATGGCCCAAACAAGGTATACAATAAATGTTCTAATTTTTTTCCTTTTATGATTTAGCCTTTTGAAAGTCTCATCCTTTTGAAGCCAGTGGTATTATTTAGATTCTATGGATAAACATCTTGGATATAAAGCACAAAATAACTTGTTCCAATTATGACCACAAATTGAGTCATATTAGGTTTAGGAAATCCCTAAACCTTTGTTTAGAGATTTGACACAGTCTATTATAAAACTGTAAAGAACTCAGAGAATTTAAAAACAAGAGGACACCATGCACCGTCCAATCTATCACTCATTCAAGGAAGCATGCATTTCTCCCTCAAATATGGGTTACAACAAGTGGGACTGTTGGATTTAAGTGGGATTTCATTCCCATTTCTAGGCAGACCTCCATGGTCCTTATTCCCTGCCTCTCTCTAGAGCTTACTCCAATGAGGACCCATATTTCAACACATTAAATAAAGAATAATCTAATGCAAACTCTGCCACTATAATTCCCATTGAAACTCCATTAAGGAAAGAAAAGCTGTCAAGTATAAAATCTGCTGATCCTTAGGGATGATTTGGAGGACATTTTTCCTTTAATGGCTTCATGCTTTGCCAAGCCATAATTCACTTATATTTCTGTCAACAGCTTCATCAGTGTGTGTTTGACTTTCCTGAAAATGACATTATGGCAACTTTCCTTACTATGCAAACTTATTGTCTTGAAACCTCCAAGTGGGAAAATGGAAGCTTTTAGTCAACTCTGCTGTGAAAGGAGACATTACAGAACTTGGCTCTTGTGTCATAAGAAACATTTTAGCTTCTTAAGCAACCTCAGGATGAAGTAGACAGCAGAAACTGAATGATTTTCACCATCAGAAACTGTAGTAATTCTCCTAAAGTGCTTTTCTTGGGTTGCTTTTACAGCTTTAAGAAATTGAGTTTAGTAATAAGCCTAGTAGGTTTTCAGAGTTAACAAAGTCATAAAATTATTGATATAGGAAGAGAATAAAAAGAAGTAGATTTGCTTTTATTTATTTTTAACCTTCTAAAATACAGTAGGAAATATTGGAGTTATGTTTTTCATGTTGTCTGCCAACAAAACTGAAAGAAATATATCCTTCACCAGAGAGTGGTTTTAAGTAAATTAACATTGGAATAGAATTGTGATATTTATATATATAGAAAACTTTATAGAAGGTGCCTGAGTGGCTCAGTTGCTTAAGCGTCTGACTCTTGGTTTTGACTTAGGTCACCATCTCATAGTTCTTGGGTTCAGGCCCCCTGACAACACGGGCCCACTTGGGATTCTTTCTTTTTCCCTCTCTCTCTGCACCTTTCCCTCCTCGCATTCTCTCTCTCTCTCTCTCAAAATAACTAAATATTTTTTAAAAAGAAAAAAAAACTATAGAATGAACATATATGTTTGTATGTATATATTCCTGTACATATATACACATGATTGTGTGTGTGCATATATGTGCATATAAACCAAGAGAATACACACATCATAGACACACACAAACACACATGCACATTTGTGTGTATCTGAGAGGAAAAACCAGTTACCAGAACTACTGCTGGGACATATTAAGAAGAGTCTAGGGGGCGCCTGGGTGGCTCAGTCGGTTGAGCGTCCAACTTCGGCTCAGGTCATGATCTCGCGGTCCGTGAGTTCGAGCCCCGCGTCGGGCTCTGGGCTGATGGCTCAGGGCCTGGAGCCTGCTTCCGATTCTGTGTCTCCCTCTCTCTCTGCCCCTCCCCCGTTCATGCTCTGTCTCTCTCTGTCTCAAAAATAAATAAATGTTAAAAAAAAAAAAAAAAAAGAAGAGTCTAGGACTTATGCCAACATTTAGTTACATGTATCAGGATTGGGTGGGAGGGTACATTGGTTGGGCTAGAATTTGGAAATTTGTGCCCTGACTCTTTTACTCAGCTATGGGTATCTAGAAGTGAGACTATGCTTCTTGCTGCCACTTGCAGAATCTTCAACTTTTTTAATGACTTACTCCCAGAAAGAGCTCGATGCGTGCATTAGAGAGCTATAAGGGTCATCGAGGCAGTATTTGGACTAAAAGAGACCAGAGAGTAGTTGAGGAACAGACAGATGTTGAGGAGAGAGAATTCTTGCTTGTCAATGATTTATACGAATAACAATGAGCCTAGGAGGCCCAAGGGAGAAACAACCTATCTAGAACATCAGAAGCTGCTACTACCAAATTATACTTCAATCAAGAGACTATGAAGAACCTCTATAGGATATCTTTCTATAGAAGATGTCTGCCATGGTCCTCACTATGCCTGAAGGAATATAATATTCCCACAGGTGAAAAGGGGTGTCTCACCTTTATGCTTTGTGGTGTTCCCCACCCACCAAGCCTGAGTCAGGGATTCAGGTGTATGTGTTTTATTGAGGAAGGAATGAATGGCCGCAGGACAGGCCAAGAAAAGCAGTTTAGGAAGGATGTGGTTTTGGCAGGAAACTAGCTTCTGCCTGATTCCAAGGAGAGTGCTGGGGTACAAATTACTGAGTCGGTCCAGCTTTTTAGCTTTTTAGTCTTTTGTATCTCTGGGTCATTGGCTGCAGGCTTCTCTGGCCAGGGGAATGGGGAGGAAGCACAGAGAAAAGAGGCACAATCTCCCACCAAGGCGGCTCCAACTGGCTGAGCAGAATTCTCCAGAGAAGTATATAGCTGTGAACTATAAGCAGCTAACATGTAGAAGGGGATCAGGGCAGGGTACTAAAAGCATATGCCACTCTTTCCCATCTATGTACCCTGATATTTCTGATGGAATACAAGATTATTATAAGTTCTTTTTTATTTTACTTCTTCCTACAAAATTCTATCTTATGCCTCACACTTTCAAAAGGTCATGATAATTTTTATTTTAATTCCACAAATTTATCAATCTTTCCCTGTGAACATTTTATTATTATTATTTGTCATCCTACCTGTTTTTCCACTGTGAATTACCCTTCAGTCCATGGAGGAAATTAAAACTTTCTCCACTATGAAGGCATTCTGGAGGCCTGCTGGTCTTATATCTGAAAACTTTTTTCTTCTCAGTATCACTGAGTTTTATTGCTTCCTGTGTCATTATTAGTTTTGAAAAGTGAAGACCAAAATATTGATCAAAAAAAACATAAGACATCGAGATACATATTGATTTTCCTATGGATGAATTAGGGGAATAGGATCATAATCTCATTTGGGGTTTAATATTACTATAGTATTTGGTGCAGAAGGGCTTGAATAAAAACTAAAATTATAATCATGATCATAGTTTCTTCAGAATTTATAGAGGAATAGTATATTTCTTCCTCTTATAGATTCTTCTTATAGAAATCCAGTCTAATTAGAAAATTGGTAACTGGAAGTGACTCTTAGTTGCCCACCAAATGTTTATCTCCTATTACTTCTTTGCTAAAAGTTCTGTGATTTTGTTTGAGACAACAACATAGCAGGCCCTACATAATAGGTCTTAATTGGTGTAAACCAATCATGACAATTATTTTCTCAGTTTTCCCAGTTTCCTTTGTAGTTTGGGGTGGCCATGTCACTCACTTAGGAGATAGAGATTTACGCATAATTCTCCCGGGAGCTGAGCATGGGCAGTTTTGGAAAATACATGCCTTGGCTCCTCCTGTTTGTTCCTGAGTTACACATGTTATTCCTGAAGCTTATAGAAGCCATTTGTGACTTTGGGGGAAAGGCCTCGTGAATTACAAGGGCACTGACCTGTATAGATTAGCTAAAAAATAAATAGATAGATAAATAGATAAATAGATAGATAGATAAATGAATAAATACATCATACATAAATACATAAAAAATAAATCTGTGATTTGAGAGAATTAAACAGGTAATTAAGTCTGCTGTGTGTCAGGTTTTTCTTTTACATATAGCTGAACACATTCTTCATACGTATTTAATAGTTTAAGGGCCATGTATTTTTGTCACTCTTTTGTGAACCATGGTATACATGCACAAAGGACAGATTAGTTACAGTTTACATAGACACAATATTGTTTCACCCAATTTTAATTTATTGCATGGCATTATCATATTTCACATTTTTCTTGCTTCTGTATGTACCATTTTTTTGTTCTCTGCCTACACCACTAGAATGTAAGTCTTCAGAGCATGGACTTTGTTGGTTGTGTTCACTGTTGCACCCCCAATTCACAGAAGAGTGCCCAGGGCATAGTAAACATGCTGCTGCAATGTCTTGTTGGTTCAACAAATGCATTCGGAGGCCATGTCGAAGCAGAAACTAAAACTCAGTGCGTGACACAGAAATATTTATGGGGTGCTTGGTGGCTCAGTTGGCTAAGCATCCGACTTTGGCTCAGGTCATGATCTCACTGTTTGTGGGTTCGAGCCCCGCATCAGGCTCTGTGCTGACCGCAGGCTCAGAGCCTGGAGCCTGCTTCAGAGTCTGTGTCTCCCTCTCTCTCCGTTCCTCCCCTGCTTTCACTCTGTCTCTCTTAAAAATAAATAAACATTAAAAAAAAATAAAAAAGTAGAACAGAAATATTTGGCCATAAGCTTGCAGAGTCAGAAATTCCATTTTCAAAAATACTCAGAGGGAGAAGGTGGGGTTCGTGTCAGAAGCGGAATGTAGTAGAAGGACAGCTGGGACTGGAGAAAAAGCTGTGTAAGTAGCAGAACCTTCCTAATGAGAAGGGGAAATAGTTTCCATTCCAAAACCAACTGGGATGGACTCACGGATGAGCTGTGCTCCGTTTTAGTCACTGGTCTTTTGACAATTCCTCATCTTAGGAAAGTTTCCTGTTTATCAGACATGGGTAACTATATAACCTTTGAACAGAAAGTGGCTGTGAGTAAAGAGTTAGCACAACCTTTAATTCCTTCTACATGAGAATTTGACCTGCAGTCAAATTAACTTTTAGTTCTTTAGTTAACTTTTGTTAACTTTCTAGTTCTTTCTCTGAAAACCTGATAAATATTAAAAGTCAACTATGGTACTAGACAACATTGTTTATAGTATAAACACCCTTTATTGGTAGGGCGACTAGGTGGCTCAGTGAGTTAAGCCCCTGACTCTTGGTTGTGACTCAGGTCATGATCTCATTGTTCATGGGTGTGAGTCTCACATCGGACTCTGTGCTGACTTCACAGAGCCTACTTGGGATTCTCTCTCTCTCTCTCTCTCTCTCTCTCTCTCTCTCTCCCACACACACACACACACACACACACACACACACACACTTGTGCTTGCTCTCTCTCTCTTAAAATAAATAAACTAAAAGAACCCCACACTCTTTATTGGTAAATTTCCTTTGTAATAGGATAGATTACAAATGAACTACAAATACCTGATGACAAGGTCATCCATATTCTAGACTTTTCTGAATGTGATGACTCTATTTTTTATTTATTTTTTAGTGTTTTATTTTTGAGAGATGGAGAGAGAGACATACAGAGCATGAGCAGCAGAGGGGCATAGAGAGAGAGATGGAGGGAGACACAAAATCTGAAGCTGGCTCCAGGCTTCGAGCTGCCAGCATAGAGCCCGATGTAGGGCTCGAACCCATGAGATCCAAGATCATGACTTGAGCCAAAGTTGGATGCTTAATGGACTGAGGTGCCTCTGAATGTGATGGCTCTTAATGGTGCACATCCCTTACAGGAATCCTGAAAAATATGCCTGTGGAATAGGTACAACGGAAAAAAGTCTTGCACACTGCCCAAAGTGAGTATCATTCCTGTGCACTTGGACAGAACAAAGAGGAGGGCGTCTAGATGGCCATCTGAACCACCACACACAGCTGTAAAGATTTCCACGAAGAAAAACACTCAACACTGCCCTTCTTCACACAACAGTATATTATTTTAGTTATTGTGCCTTTAGAATATTTTCTAATATTTGGAAAGACAAGTCTTTCTGAAGAAAAATTTAATAAAACATTATTACCTAGATGATGGTGAAACATTTCCCCCAAACACTTCTTCCGCAAGCCCTTTCTTCTTCTACATCCAGGACTCATGCTGAATATTATCTTTCCCCCAGACTGAATGAGTCTCTTGCGTCTTCGGTTGTGTTTGCCAAGTGACGCTGGTGATCTCCGTCTACGTTGGCAGCGAGGGGGCTTAAAAATTCCCCAATTGCAGTCACTTACTTCACCCTGACTCAGTTGATAATTCAGAGCTCCACGTTTTTTTCTTATCACTATCTTAGTGTACTTTGACATAATATTTAACATACTATCAACATTTTTTTTTTTTTGGTAATCGATGGACCCTGTAGTGGTTACTGCCCCATGTGGATGACCTAGATAATGTGCTTAGAGTTTCTCCTATTCCAGGAACTTGGTGGACCATATGGCCAGATACACTTGGCTCATGGTTTTCAATTTGCAGTTTGTAGGTCATGAAATCAGTTTAGTGGATCACAACCAAGGTTTGCTTGTTATAAGAATATAACGTAATAGAACAGAAAATAAGAGGTGACTTAGCATGTAGTGAGGGTAGATACTGTCTTGTGAAACTTTATTTCAGTCACATCATACACACATGTGCATTGTTACAGACTGAATTGTGTCCCCTTCAAATTCATGCATTGATGTCCTGACCCCCAGTACATTACTTAGAATGTGACTGTTTTTGGACATAGGGCCTTTAAGGAGATAATCAAGGTTAAATAAGGTCTTAAGGGTAAGGCTCTAATACAGTGAGACTAGTGTCTTTTAAAACAATTTTTTTTTAATGTTTATTTTTATTTTGACAGAGAAAGAGAGCACGAGCAGGGGAGGGATAGAGAGAGAGGGAGATACAGAATCCGAAGTAGACTCCGGGCTCTGAGCTGTCAGTACAGAGCTCAATGTGGGGCTCGAACTCACGAACCATGAGATCGTGACCTGAGCCGAAGTCGGACACTTAACCCACTGAGCCATCCAGGTGCCCTAAGACGAGTGTCTTTATAAGAAGAGAAGAGATACCAGGGATGGGTGTGCACAGGGGAAAGGCCACGTGAGGACACAGGGAGACGGTAGCTATCTGTAAGCCAAGGGAAGAGAGGCCTCAGGAAGAACCGAACCTGCCGACACATTGATCTTAGACTTCGAGCCTTTAGAACTATGAGAAAATTAAAATTAACTTCAGACATCTAAGTCACACACTGTATTGTGTTTTATTGCAGCAGCCCCAGCAGACTAGTGTACATATGCCTATTTGGTGTACTGGGCCACGTGTAAAGTGTTTTTGTAGAAGTTGTTTGTGGTCAAAGATGTTTAAAATCTAGGCCCGAGTCAGGTTAGCCACAAAGCTGTATTTACTAAGGATAGTGACTTAGTGTCTGTCAAATTCCCTTTATTGGTTGTACCCTTGGCTAAGTTTGTACGTACAGGATTCTGGCTGTGGTATGTTAGCTCTTCCCACGCATTTTATATCGCATATTACTTTCTATCTGAAATGCAAAAAGCTTTGAGGAGCAGGGTGGGAATCTAGGCATTTGTGGGTATCATACGGCCGCCTTATGTTTTCTGTCTTCGTTAAAAGTGTTTTCCTTTATGAATATAATGCAATTCGCGCTCATCGAGATAGGCCTTATTAGTGTCACGTCCCTAAGGGGAGTGATTTCAGGGTTCTGCAAGTGTCTCTCCTAGCATACAACCAAGCATCCCGTGAGCCTTGAGCAACATAGTTGCTGATAGAGATTCATGCAATGTGGAAAGAAAAGACTGCTTATCAGGGGTGTCTTATGTGGAGAGAGATGTGCTGATTGAAACAAAAATAAAACTAGTCCACATGTGTTTATGGGCAAAACCTGGCATTGTTATCAGGCAGGTGAAGGATATGCCTTTTGGAGATTTCGCTTGTATCCCCCCCTGTGGTCATGTCAGGAGAGAGGAGATTTTGCTTCCAGAACTTGAAAAACGTTCTGGTCTGATTGGTGAACTCTACTTCCCGCCAGTGGTTTCCTTTAATGGACTCCATTTGTAGGATTCTCTTCTGGATGGGCCCTGAATCATGTACTCTCTTTCCAAGAGGAGAAACATTTTCTCCCCTCAGATCTGTGGTCAGTGTTATAGTCTGCTTGGGCTGAATAGCACAGCCTGGGTAGTTTCTGAACAGCAGAGATTTATTTCTCATAGTTCCGGAGGCTGGGAAGTCCAAGATCAAGAAACTGGCAGATTCAGTATCTGGTGAGAACCTGCTTTCTGGCTCATAGATGGCTGTCTTCTCCCCATGTCCTCAGGTGGCAGAAAGGGAGAGGATACTCTCCGGGGTCTTTTTCATAAAAGCCCTAATCCCATTCATTTGGGTTGAATCTCCTCCCAAAGGCACCACCTCCAAATACTATCACGTTGGGGATTAGGTTTTTGAGGAGGACACATTCAGTTCATAGCAGCCAGTTTGTGAAAGTCTAATTCTCAGGCTTGTTTCCTCCTTCACCGTCTCCAGGTCTGTTTTTCAGGCAAATACTTTAAATGAGGAAAGAGTGGGTTTTAGGTTTGGCTATTCTATTGATTGATCCCTATGGATGTGCTGAGATATTTGTTAAGAACAATATGATTTTTTGTAACTTTTGTTGAATTTTTCTCAGCCTTTAAACTATGGACTGGAATAATGTAAGTTAATCTGCATGAGCTACAAATTTGCTCTGGGTTACTAATGCATATATTTCAACACCCCTGTGAGGAATAAAGTGGGCAAGGATGTTGTCCTGACAGATTATATCAAAATATTGAATGACATAAAATTGCAGCCTTCTCAGGTCCCACCTCTTTCCCTTTTGAAATGCTTACATCTTTAGATTATTTGGATGCATTTCTTCTGAAACGGAGAAAATGCAGAAAAATGCTTAAGATATAAGTTGGTTTTAACAAATCATGGATTTGACAAATTATTGATGATATCTAACTAGCATCAGAAAGCATGACATTACAAATGCTAACAGACTGGGGCGCCTGGGAGGTTCAGTTGACTGGTTAAGTGTCCAACTCTTCATGTTGTCTCAGGTCATGATCTCACTGTACGTGAGTTCGAGCCCTGCATTGGGCTTTGTGTTGACAGTGCAGAGCCTGCTTGGGATTCTCTCTCTGCCTCTCTCTCTCTCTCTCTCTCTCTTTCTCTCAAAACTAAATAAATAAACTTAAAAAAAAAATGCTAACGATTTAAGGGTATTAATTTGATACATGTCCTGATAGCTGCATAGAACAGATGAATAGATTAGGTAATTTAGAGTTACATTTTCCAATCTATTGAGTCTGGCAAGCAACAATGTCTAAAAGTGGAAGCACACTGAGTTACGTTTGAAATTTATGGCCTATATGCAATATAATACTACATTTAATATGTTAAGTATATATCAGCATATATATTTATTACTTTCTTTTCCTGTTTGGCTTTCTTGTCTAATTTATATTTTTCTTTATTCTCATTTAAAAGTATATGTGTTTATTTACATTTTACTGTTTTATTGTATATAATTTGTGGAGGTATTTAAATATGTTAATTTTGGTGGGGTAGAAATAATAATATAACCCAGTGATAATTTATCTGGTAAGTATCTGTTGGGCCAGTGATAATATATTTGCTAAGTATTTACTGAAACAATTTATATGAATAGCATGATTCTTGGGGTGCCTGGGTGGCTCAGTCGGTTAAGTGTCCAACTTTGTCTCTGGTCATGATCTCACGGTTCACAAGTTTGAGCCCCTCAAGCCCCTGTGCTGACAGCTCAGAGCCTGGAGCCTGTCTTCAGATTCTGTGTCTTCCTCTCTCTCTGTCCCTCATCAGCTCATACTCTGTCTCTCTCAAAAATAAATAAAACATACAAAAAAGAACTAAATATATTTAACTGCCCTCTCTGTTAAGATCTAACACTGAGAATTACTTTTCTAAAGAAAATAATGCAAGTGACTTTTCAAAATAGATTTTTGTTTGATTAAGTCATCTGACATACTCTTTCTCTGTTTAATTTCTGAATAGGTCAAGCTTTGGAAAATAAATAACAGTCATGGCAGATTTTTCCTTTTTCATGAATTATTGTGATCTGGCTTGGAAAATATTAATACAGACCATTTATATGATCTTTCAAATGCCTCTGCATAATGTTCATAATACATTTAGTGAATTATTCAGCTGAGTTCATTAACAAGCCATTTAGACACCAAAGATCCAAGCCAGCTCAATAAAATGATGTATTCCATAGCTCAGTTTCTCAATTATTTCATTTACTTGTCCTTATGCACAGAATGCTGATGTAAGCCTCTCTTGTGAGATAACCGTAAGTTGTTCACATGGGCACATACATCTGCACTCCACCTACATTAGCAAAGCCAGTGTCATTTCCACAAAGCACTGTATAACTGATGGTTTTCTCCAGAAAGACTTACTGTTCTTCTTCTAATTCAAACAGATGAATATAAATGCCTCTACACAAAAGCCAACGAACCTTAGTATGAAATAGTAGTTTGTATTGACAGACTTCTTCGTAAAACTGAGAAAGGAGCCAGGAATCCAGTGTTCCATCCTTTTTTTTTTTTAATTTTTTTTTTAACACTTATTTATTTTTGAGACAGAGAGAGACAGAGCATGAACGGGGGAGGGGCAGAGAGAGAGGGAGACACAGAATCGGAAGCAGGCTCCAGGCTCTGAGCCATCGGCCCAGAGCCCGACGCGGGGCTCGAACTCACGGAGTGTGAGATCGTTACCTGAGCTGAAGTCGGACGCTTAACCGACTGTGCCACTTAGGCGCCCCCAGTGTTCCATCCTTAACACGATGGATGATTTTAGTAGATTTTATTCTGGAGCCTGTATCAGTTTGAATCCTGGCTCTATTAAGCAGACTCCATCTTATTAGCAGGATAAACTGGGACAAGTTAACATTTTATGTAACTAAATTATCTCATCTCTAAAATAGTGACAATGATAGTATCTAGCCCAAAGAGTTGTTGGGATGATTACTATATGGGTGAACATTAAACTCTTGGAATAATATCTGGCATATTATGAGTGTTGTATAAGTTTGTAGTTGTTGTTGTTTTTACTTGTTCTTAAAATTCAGTGTGTTATAGACTGAATTGTGTCCCCATGAATTCATATGTTGAAGACCTAACCTCAAAGTGTGACTGTATTTGGAGACAGGGCCTTCATGAAGATAAAGATTAAATGAGGTTATAAGCATGTGACCTTACTCCAAGAGAACTGGTATCTTTATAAGAGGAAGAGATGACAGAAATCCCTCTCTGTAGATTTTCTTTCAGAAGTGACATTTCAACGTATCAAAGCAAATTAAACACATGTGCTTATAGAAATATACCATTATGAATCAATTACATAGTTAATATCGTTTGAAAGCTTTATTTTTTGAAATAGCTATGGCAAAAATTCAGTTATCACAGGTTTGAATCATTCAAACCATATTCAATTATCACAGGTTTGAATCATTCTGACCACAGCCCACACCATGGACTGACCATAGTACGATTGTTATTTAAGTAGTTTGCATAGGTAAATTTCACCAGCTTTTAGGAACATCTGATATATCATTTAAAACATAGTCTGTTGTTCTAATATACTTATCTATCTATCTATCTCTATATATATTATCTATCTTATCTATATTGTAAATCGCAGTTTTTGTAATGGTTTACATTACACGTTGCATTTTTTTCCTCTTCAACTATATGTTAAATATTTTGGGGTAAGAGCCATATTTATTTTTCACAATATGCTATATTAGAGTTGTCAAAAGAGTTAGAGATTGTGATGTCAATCAGTTTATTTTGTGCTTTAAACATATTAGGTCTGTGAAGCATACTTAATTCACATGAGATAACAGGACTAATAAGGTTAGATCATTTGTCTTTACCTTATAATATTTTTGTGTTTCTTACAGAATTGGCACAGTAATATGCACAAAGTTAGATTTAATACATTTTGGTCATTTATAAAGGAACTACCCTTTGAAGACCCAGTATGTTTTGAGTACTGAGCCAAGAATTGAAAGTACAAGATAAGTTAGCAACATTGCTGCCTTTTGGACCAGTGTTCACAGTTTAAATCGATCACAGTTTTAGTCATGTTACTATCAAGATATTTATAAAAATATCTGACTTTAATTCTTCCTGTTAGAGTTTATGCATTTTTACTCTTATTTTAGTCACCCTGCAGCATTTTATGAGTGATGAGTTGGCGGAAAGTGATGTCACTTACATACACTTGCTACAAGTTACTGATTTATTTGGCCACCGGTACAGAAAATTAACAGGAGTGAATTGGATAACTAAGCAATAGATGAACATTTCTCAAATCAGCTTTTTCATGGCACGTCAGCTCACTAATCTTGGACACGTCTTCTCCTAGCCTCTCTACAAATGTAGGATCTTTTTAGAGCTAAAATAACAGCTAAATTCTTCCTATGTGAAAAGCCATTGCTGTTTGAGGTTTACCAAGTAGCATGCTGGAACTGGCTTCTGCCGGTTTTACCAAATTAGTTGCATTAAATCACTTTTACTCAACAGTCATCACTTCCCAATTATACTATTATATACTTGCATTATCTATGCTATTAAGTAAGATGATTTATATCTATTGTATCCATATGGATACTGAGATACTATATAATACTATATAATATTATAATACTATATAATACTAATATAGTATTATATTAATATATAATATTATAATATTATATATTATAACATTATTAGTATAATAATATAATATAGTATTATATTAATATATAATATATATAATACTAACACTAATATATATATATATACTATATATATACTATATAATACTGAATGTTGTGTCCATATGGATACTGAAATACTATATAATACTATATAATATACAGTGGAAATACTATATAATGCCACTGTGCTTGTAACCTGAAAGCATCTGTGGTGGGACAATTTACACCACAGAAACTGGCAAACTCTACAACTGAGGATTTGGTCTACTGTTTTGTTGTTGATTGTTTTGTCTCCAGAAAGTGGTGGAGAAAATGAGACTAAAGTAGAGTGGCCGTAAAATGGAGTCATTCTGTTATATTATGAATGGCACAAAAAAATTTGAGGAGACATCAGTGTGCAAAATTTTTGTCTGATTCAAAAAGGTGTCACTTACATTTCTTATAGATAAGTAAAATTCCAATCTTCATCTTCATTGTTACTTTTATCTTACTTGTTACAAAACCAAAAACATCAGCCAACATTCATGTTGGCACTGCACTTGCTCGTCAGCTGCCGCCATAAATTGGCTACAGATATAAGAGGTTGGCAAAGATCAATAACAAAATCTATGAGAGTCTATTGGTTATATAGAGTTTGTAATAAAGAGTTATGTATGTTTTATCATTTGTAAAGTGTGTGCTACGCATCCTAATAGGTAAATATGTATATGTATATTTATACACAGGCAAGTATACACACACACACACACACACACACACACACACACACACATCTCTGTGGGAAAGATGGTTGCTGAACATTTACCAACACACCACAAGCGGGCATACCTACCCATTCCAGATAACTGATTTTTATATATAGTATGTCACATATGCCATTTAAGGATGCTATATTATTTATGCTCTTACATATGCTACTAATATAAAATATAATTAATATCTAGTACTTTTCAAAATAAAATATTTGCCAACTTAAGTCTCTTGATTATTGAGTCAAAGTTTGCACTGGCCCAGCCGCTCCTTTTCGAGAAGGAGAAAGCAACAGCATTTATGTCTGAGTCCTATTTCTGCTGGAATCTCCAAAATCCTGTTTTCTTAAAGTCTACTCTTGATTTTCATCTCCTCTCACTGTGTCTCAGTACTTCTTTTACTTTATTTGGTCCAAGCACCATGACCACAAATCCATTTGCTTTCACTTTTCTCCAAACCTCAGACAACCATGGAAGAATTAGTACTTCTTGAAGCAATTGTCACGCTTCAAGAATTTTTTAATTATTGATTTCAGAATTTCTTAATTATTGATGCCTCATCAATTTTTCCTGGTAATGGTGTATTGGCAAGTAAACAAAGACATGCATAAATCATAGCACCATGACTCACGGAAGAAAGTCTCCATAGCTTTTTTCAAGTGAGGAGGAGATCCATTAATAATTCCGTTTCTTTGGTTGCATATTTTAGCATGTTTTTAGTGTTGCGTGGTTGCAAGTCAGGCTTCCTTGCCAGGATGCAGAAGGAAGTTGGATGGGTGCAGACATCTGTGACTATAATGAAGCAGGGTTAGTAGTCATTTATTTTAAATACGAATTGTGGAGAAGTACCACGATAATGAGACAAATTAAAAAGTTAATGACGGTTGCACAGCTATAGATTGTTGATTTTTAAATTATAGATAAACAAATGTGCTTGGTGGAATTTTCCTATTAAGAGGGTTATTCAGTTTAATCCCAAAATTTTTGAAGTTTATTTTGAGAGAGAGAGAGAGAGAGAGAGAGAGAGCACGAGGGAGCAGGGGAGGGGCAGAGAGAGAGGAAAAGTGAGAACCCCAAGCAGTCTCTGCACCATCCACACAGAGCCTGATGTGGGGCTCCATCCCACAAACTGACATCACGACCTGAGCCGAAATCAAGAGTCAGATGCTTAACTGACTGAGCCACCCAGGTGCCCCAGCTTAATCCAAATTTAATAAAATACTTCACTTATTAAAAATCTGTTATATACATTAGAAACTACTTAATGAATTCCAATAGTATTTCCTGTAGTACTAAAAATGTCCTACTGAATAAACTGACAGCTTTTAATTTAGAAACGTACGGTCTTTCCAAGTTACTAGAGAAACAGGTCAGGATCACATGAAAGGTATCTGTTGAGACATGCCAACTTAGTACTATAGATAATAATGCTACTAGTTGACAGTTGATAAATACAATAATTTAAATGCATGGTATTTAAAATACACTAGGTGTTGTTTTAGTGTTTTACATATAAATTCTAATTTAAGCTTCAAAACAAGCCCAGCAAGCCTTAGGGTCTTTTTTCCTAAACAGTCACAAAGAGTACAAATAACTTACCATATGAGGTAGGTGGTAGAACTAGGATCTGAACCTGGATGGTCCACCCCAGAGTCTGTGCTCTTAATTCTCATTCTATACCCCTGAGGCAGAAGTTCCAAACGTCGCTCTTCAAGAGCACTGGTCTTCATGGAACAGTTAGGGCATGCATTGGACTTGGAGTTGGGTAAGTTTGAATAAGAGGGAAAATATGTATTCATTCAAAATATATTTGTTGAGCTGTCTTTTTGTCCCAGGCCCTATGGTAGATGACCTAGATGTAGGTCCAAATGAGATTGATCACGTGAAATTTGCATTCTAGCATTAAAAGGACTTGAGGTACAGAGATAGCGTGAGCATATTTTAATGATAGGATATGCATCATGGGACCACTTTAACAGAAATGTGTTAAATATAAATATAAAATATAAAGATATATTTTATGTACATATAAATCAGGAAATTTGTAAATATAAATAAGGACATTAGGAGAATTTAGAAGTTCTGTGTGTTTATGACATTTTGAGTTATCCTAAAAAAAAGATCCCTAAAATGTATATTTTGAACTACATATCTGTTTGACATTTTATCCTGCAGAGCAGTGTACCTTACCAAGATTTGGGATAAGTGAGGGTTGTGCCTTTCTTGAAAAGCCAGAAGATGGGTTTGGAAATGCAGGCACGTGCCTAGTCAGATCAGTTTTTATAAAAACAAATTATGAAAGTCGAGAATCTGGAAAACGGTTTGTTTAAAACCACCTATGCCTGTATAACCCTTGGAAAAGTGCACGCATCTTAGTTTGAAGAGCATGGATGTATTGGGCCCACCGCTGCAGTCTGTGGTTCTGGCATTTGGCCCCAAGTTTAAGGTCCTTATTGAGACAATCTTTGCTCTAAGCAAGGACTGTCCTGGGCCATGAGTCATCTTAATTCTCAGAGGTCTGTCACCAGGCATTCCAAGCTTAGGTTAGCCACCAGGGTGGACTCATCTATCTGTATCCTTGCTACTTCCATAATTCACTGTCATTCCATATTAGAATGCAGTGCTGAGCCCTAGTTGAGGTTATTCTTTTCTTTTCTTTTTCTTTCTATTTTAGAGAGAGAGAGAGAGAGAGCGTTAGCAGGCGAGAGGGGCAGAAGGGGAGAGAGAGTGAATCCCAAGCTGGGTCCACACTCAGCATGGAGCCAGAGACTGACACAGGCTCCCACCACCAGGAATCCCATGACCCTGGGATCATGACCTGAATTGGAGACTCAACTGACTGAGCCACCCAAGTGCCCCTGATTGAGGGTCTTCTAATGGCCTGTATATTTAAATCTCCTCTTACTTTGCCCAGGAAAACAGGGCTCTAGCTCTGACATTTTTGGTATCCCCATACATGTCTTGGTGTTTAAAACAGAGTCTATTCAATGTACGGACTGAAATGTGGAATAAAGGGGTGAGAAGAGAAGGATACTGGGGTCTGATCAATTCTATCATTCCTTTTCCCAATTTCTAGGATAGAAAAGGCAGATTTAGTGTTTCCACCTTCTTCTGCATGACCTCCTCCCTTCTAGCTTCGTATAGCAAGACTAATAGGCTAGTTTTTTTTTTTTTTTTTAATAGAACTAAATAAAGCTTGGGGCATAGGAGATACTTAATGCATAATTGTTGAATGATTGCTTGAATTAGTGAAAAAATGATTATCTATATTGTAATTGGTAGAATCTGATTTCTCATGCTTGATTATAGGTACACTAGTATAATAGCTCTCAAGACGATTTCTTTAATTCCAAAACCCTACATTGTCAGTCAAAATATGAAATCCATTTCATTAATAACAGGCTAAACCAGTGATTCCCATCCTACCTCTATCTAATCCATTACATCAACCTCTGTCATCATCCAAAAGGAAAGATTTTTTTTTTTTTTTAATTTTTTTTTCCAACGTTTTTTATTTATTTTTGGGACAGAGAGAGACAGAGCATGAACGGGGGAGGGGCAGAGAGAGAGGGAGACACAGAATCGGAAACAGGCTCCAGGCTCCGAGCCATCAGCCCAGAGCCTGACGCGGGGCTCGAACTCACAGACCGCGAGATCGTGACCTGGCTGAAGTCGGACGCTTAACCGACTGCGCCACCCAGGCGCCCCCAAAGGGAAAGATTTTGATGACTAACAAGGTTATCCTCATGGAAATGCAAAACAGGTAGGCACATTGATATATATTTTTATATTTATTTATTTATTTATTTATTTAAACGTTTTATTTATTTTTGAGACAGAGAGAGACAGAGCATGAACGGGGGAGGATCAGAGAGAGGGAGACACAGAATCCGAAGCAGGCTCCAGGCTCCGAGCGGTCAGCAGAGAGCCTGACGCGGGGCTCAAACTCACAGACCGCGAGATCATGACGTGAGCCAAAGTTGGACGCTTAACTGACTGAGCCACCCAGGTGCCCCTGATATATATTTTTAAGTTCCCATTAAAACTTATTCACTATTTAATTTATTTAAAGTGTATTGAATTCTCATAATCAATTTATCAATTAATTAATTTAATTTCTGTACAATGGAGTAGTTATTTTCGGCATTTCAAACTAATATGGCAAAACTAGAAATTTTGCTCTTCCATTCTCAGCTTCTCTTTCCTGGGCTTAACTTATCTTGGTCAATGGCACCACCATTTACCCAGTTGTTCTGTCCAAATGCACAGAAACCATTATTGATCCTTCTTTCCTCATCTCAACCCATAATTCAGATCTGTCAGTTTCACCTCAAAATTTAAAAATGTGTATTGGATGTCAATATATCTTTAATTACGGTTGGACTGCTCCCAGACTAGATCTCAGTAACCATCTTTTCTTAGCAGTATCATGTTCCTAAATTGATTCCAAAATAGGCACTTCATACCTGACTACTCTTTGTCCATTATCCACCACCCTTCATTGCATTCTTTATAGTGCTTATCATTCTGTTTGAATATATCATGTGTTTTTTTCTTTATGTGTCTTATTATTTTTGTCCTACTAGAATGTCAGCTCCATGAGAGCAGAGACCTAGTTCTGCCTCTATTGTCTAGAACAGGTCCTGATGCCTGAGATTCAGGATGTATTTACAGAATGAATAAATGACCAAATAAGAGAATCCTGACAATAAGAGAATACCTTAAAATTTTTCTGAACAGAGGAACCATATGATCAAAAATCCAATTTTGATGGGTCATTCTGGCATTGGGAAGACTGGAAATCGGAGGTAAGCATGGAGAGTATTGTAATGTCATGGGTAAGACATGCTGGGGGCCTTAGCTAAGGTAATGATGTAGAAATAGAAAGAAGGATGGTAAATTTGTGGAAGGTTAATGAGACAGAATAAATGTGACTTAAATGGTTATATATGACCAAATTAGGAAGAGGGATGGAGTTGGGTAGACTGCTGGGTTTTCAGCTAGGGGACCTTGTAGTGCTGACATAGGACTCATAAAAAAAGTTGCTTTTTGCTACTTTCTTGCTTCTATTCTTGCTAAGATCTGCACCCACACTCCACTTTACACATGTCTTGTAATGCAAACAGCATATGTCCTCCTTGTAAGGGACAAGGAATTAATGATTTTGCTAGAAGAGATAACATCTAAGGAATGATGAGGTGAGAAGGATCAGATGAAGCCATCATATGTGTATTCCGGACCATTGGAGCCAAACATCTTTACACCAAGGCCCTCTGGCTCCAAAACTAACACCTATGCCCTCATCTTTGTTCTGACCAGTTCTTAGATGCCTGAGGGGACACATACACCAGATCGCTGTCCTCAGTAAAACCTCCCCAGACTCCGAACAAAGACGAGACTCATGCTCTTCCTTTCCGAGTCTCCCAGATGCTCCACTTGTCTCTATATATCTTCAGGAAACTCTGCTGTCACTTCCTGCCGTCTCCAGCTTGATTTCCATCCTACGGGAAGCCAAGGACCCTCTTGGCTGGTCTTGCAGGACCTCCTTGGGGTCCTTGGACCTGGCTTGCCAGCATCAGTGCTGATTCCTGAGATAAGGGATATAAAAAAACACGTTGGAGTATGGAAGATCCCATTATATACATCATCTTTGAAATATTTCTAGAATATTCTGTTAAAGATATTTAGAAACTGTTGAAAATAGAGGCTCTGAATATAAGAAGAATGGCTATAACTGGAGGTTCAACTTTGTGAGTCATTTGCTTAAATTGGGATGCTGACATTAGGCTAACCAAGTATGGAGTATGGAGAAGCAAGGACGAAAGAAGGCTAACTCCTAGGAACCACTAATATTTGAGAAGCGGACTGAGGGTGGTGATGTAATAAAAAGGACACTGAATGTTTTCTCTCAACAACATTTCAAATGATTCCTTTTCATGTACTCATTATTTCATTCAGATTGAAACTTTTTGAATATGCTCTGTGTTTTCTCACAGGCATTCTCCTGTTTATAATATAGTTTCCTTTCCCCGGAATGCTTCTCCATTTTTTACTGAAATAAATGGTGTCTGGTTTCTTAACGCCCACTGTAAATATTTGCTTTAGCATTAAAACTTGCTCAGATTCCTCTTACACTGTACATTCTTTGTGAGAAAAGACAAGTCTCCTTCCACATTATTCTATGAACATAGTGAGTTTTCAATGAATATTTAATGAATAAACCTGTGGTAGATTGCCTTAATGTCCCCAATTCTTTCCTCCTCCCTGTATCTGTGTTCTTTGATACTTTTTTTTGGGGGGGGGGGAGGGAGTGAGAGAGAGTGAGAGAGCATGCACACAAGTGGGGAAGAGGCAGAGAGAGAAAGAGGGAGAGAGAGAGTCTTGAGCAGGCTCCCTGCTTAGCTCAGAGCCTGGCACAGGGCTCGAGCTCACAAAGCATGAGATCATGCCCTGAGCCCAAATCAAGAGTTGGATGTTTAACCAATGAGCCACTCCGGTGTCCCTGCCATCAAATTTTGTGATGCTTTTTCGCTCTGCCACTGGCCTCATCGATGTGACTTTCTTTGGCCAATGTTAGGCAGAAGTTAATGGTATGCCTCGTCCTCAAGAGACCTTGCATGCTTCTGCCTGGTCTGGGGCTCCTGAGAAGGAGGTCCCCAGGCCTGTTTGCTAATTTTTGCTAATCCCAGAAAAAGGATAGCAGAAAAAGGATAGTGGAAAAATTTTGTGTCACTCTAGCCAAGACCAGTATAGATCAGTGGAGCCTGCAAAAACATGAGAAATAAACAATTTTTGTTGTATGACAATGAAGTGTCATGATTGTTTGTGATGATTTTATGGCAGCGATTTTAGAGCAATAATTTTATGGTAATAGCTAACATAATTTCAAAGTGGATTTTTTTAATAGAGAAGGAAAATGGTGTCTCTGCAACTTAAAAAAAAAAAAAGAGAATTACCCAATAACAAAGAATAGAGGCACCTATAATATTACGTGAACAGACTTTTTAAACCAGCTTGCGATACCTAACATGTTCAAATGAGTGTTGTCCTTCAGAGCCCTCCTCTTGTGAGACTATTCACTTATTTTAATCATGTTGCTGTAGGTTAAGGATTTCTCTTTGTGAATTACTTGCACAGTCAGTGTTTCAATCAGCAAGGAACATCTGGGTTATTTACTTCACACTCCTATCTCGAGAATACAGAAAACCAAAGCTTCATTTTAAAGCTCATCAACACACTTGTGATAACAACAATTGGATACTGATCCAGGCAGCTTTAACACCCTCAGCTTAACAACGGACAACTGGCCCTGACCTCCCTTTTCTTAGAGCATTTACTTTTGAAAACTTGGCAATTGTAAATTCTTTCTTTGCTCCTTAGAGGTAGAGATTCTCAGCCTCTTGCCGGTTTTACAACCCAGAAATGTCTCTGTCAAGTACCTGAGAGCCATCCCTTTGAAATGGAATCACTGGGAAAGATAGCACTCCTATCCGGGTAGAAGCCTAATTTAGAGAAACACCAATTAGCAAACACAGATGGCCTCATCTCATTGACCAACCGCCCTCTTCAGTTCTCAGGTGCACTTCAGCACTTTAAAACCCTGCCATCTTTTGTTCAATGTCTCTCTCCTACTGCGGTAATCTTGAGTAAGTCTTCCTTGCTGGTTTAATTCTACCTAGTATAATTCTTTTCCCTTCCACCCTCCTTCCCTCCCTTCCTTCCTTCCTTCCTTCCTTCCTTCCTTCCTTCCCCACTCTCTTTCTCTTCTTCCTCTCCTCCTTCTTCCTCTTCTTTGCATAACAATCTAACCTAATTTTCTCAAAACAAACCCAGCATGCATACCTTTTAAAAATTATTATTACTGTAACCAAACCCAACAGGAATAGGAAAATTGAAGTGACTTCATGCAAATTCTTATCTGAGCAGCTCTCAAACTTCAACTTTCCTTTGCTCTCATTACTTTTGAGGATTTTAGGTTTAGTTTTTTTTCTTAATACACTGAATTGGCACTTTAACATTTGAAGGCACATACATCTTCAGGGAATGAACTTTTCTTCTTTCAATCCATCCTCTAAAATTTTACTAATGTTGAAGTAACATTCTTTCTCCATAGAGGCTTAAGATGTTTAAAAGTAAAATGCAGGGATTTTTTTTTTTTCAATGTAACTCTGACATAAAGTATATTTTGTATTCCTTTTGAGTAGGCTATCACACAACATTCGGTAGTGAAATATTTGAGGTAGGCAATTATGTTCCCTTAGAGGGATCTCTCTTAAAGATGCCACAATCAATCATCATTATCAGTAACAACAAAAACAACAGGGAGGGGCGCGTGGGTGGTTCAGCTGGTTGAGCATCCAGACTCTTGATTTCTGCTCAGGTCATGATCTCGTGGTTAGCGGGCTTTTGTGTTGACAGCATGGAGCCTGCTTGGGATTCTCTCTCTCTTCCTCTCTCTGCCCCGCCCCTGCTTGTTCTCCCCCTCTCCCTCTCCCTCTCCTTCTTTTTTTCTCTCTCTCAAAACAAATACATAAACATAAACAAAAAGACAAGAATCAAAATTATCTTTGATAAAAGTACCATTGGAACTTCTGAGGCTTTTTGAAGGAAATTTCGAGATTCTCAAGGTTTGTTTCCATTGACTATATTAATTTTAATTAATCATTTGGAGCCAGCTTTAAAGTGTTTCCACAACTGTGTAAACAGTTGCCTTTTTTGAGGCCAGTTTTTTTTTTTTTTTTTTTTTTTTTTAATAATGTGAGGGAGAGAACAGAGATTTTTCTGGGTCTAAATTAATCACAAGCTGAGGAGAGAAACTAAGGTTTAAAAAAATTGCTTTTATAAGACAGAAAGATATTCATAAATGGCAGGCAATATTAACTTTTTTTAGATAAAAGATAAAGGGAAGAGAGCATCTTTTTCATAGAAACATACACAAAGGAGGAATAGTGGAGAAGAGAGAAGTTTCTTATATATCTAATGAATCTCGAATACTTGTTAAGCACAGGTATGAGGCCTCCTGCATTGATCACTAAGCTGCACCTGGTAAGTTAATTTTACTTTTTGAATCATAATTTGGGACACTTATCCTGGTAGTTATACATCTATGCAGAGAGGACAGTAATTAATTGCTTATTATATACTGAAACCGGTTTTAAAATATTTTTGGTATGACTGTAGTGAGCTGAAGTTCGGCTACTCCATAAGGAAACAATAGAGTAAAAGTGTCGCACGGTGTGGTCGTAGAATTGGGAAGAAATCAGAGATTGGGGGAAAATATGAGTGCCAAACAGTAAAATTAGAATGAAATGATCTTGGTAGAAGAGAGGGAATAAGTTAAACACCTTGCTAGCTTTTCTATGGCAGTGCCAGCAGGTGGCGATAGTGTGCTTCTGATAGATGACAGTAGGCTGTAAAAGCTGAGGTTTGATGGGTAATGCAGATCTGCTCTCTGCAGGGTTTCTAGAGATGAAAAAAAAATATGCAGTCTAGTAAAAATCGGAGATATATACCTCTTTTAGTATATATGTATTAAAAACATGCACATAGAGATAACCATTTGTATCTGTAATTACAAACGCAGTCATGAGTTATTTCTAAAGAAAGTGCCTAATAATAAAAGGGTGTACTTAAAATCACCTAATGTAAGTTAAAAAAAAAACAACAACAACTTCCAAACCTCAGTTTTCCTAAGTTTCTTTTAAGTTCTAGACTAATCTATCTGCCAAGGGCCACAGTATTTTGTAGGTAGATAATTAAGAAAATTAACAAGGTGCTATGGAGCTGGGCTCCTCAAATTTGAACGTGATGCACATCACCCAAGGATCTTGTAAACTGTAGATTTTGATTCAGTATATCTGGGTGCACCCTGAGAATCTGCATTCCTAACAAGTTGCCCAGTGATGCTGATGCGGCCAGTCCTCATACTACACTTCCAATAGCAAGACTATTGAGGAATTCATATCAGACGCATGGCTGGCCTGGGTAATCTTTAATTAGCTCTGTGACCTTGGCAAGGTCATTTCATCACTTCGATTCTCTAATAATGAAACAACAAAAAAAGTAATCTCTCTTCTGTTTTTTGTTTATAGCAGCTATCTTAGAATCCTATAAAATCCTGAATCATCTACCAAAGAAAACATTCAGTTATATTTTACATGTATTCAGATAATAAGTTGAGCATGCGGAATTGAAAATTTTAGACCATGCCTTGCGCGTGAAAATAAAATTATTGGCTAAGTGTGTAAAGTTTATTGAATTCAGATCGTATTTTCTGGGTTGACTCTTAACCCAAAGACACCATTAAAATATGAAGTAAGTGCCGTGAAAGGTATCTAAAATGAAAGCATTAACAGCAACTCTGAAAGCCGGGTAAAATACTTCCCTAGAAGAAAGAATGAAAAAAACAACAATTCTAAATAATGTCACTATGATTTTAAGTAGCACCCCAAGATGGAATGAGAAAGCAATCGTTACTCATTTAATTATGTGATTATAATAATAAATTAAGATCCCAATGGGAATATAGAGATCAGTACAGAAAGCTTACTTGGTGCCTGTGACGTCAGGGGGTGGAGCTAGCGCTGGGCTGACCAAGTTCTGCTCTTTAGGTCAAGTCTCGCGGCTAGTTTGATACCTGATCTCTTGTTTGACCCGAGAAAAAGTTTCCTGATGCATACTGCTTGTCCATATGTGTCTCAGCAGCAGGACACCAACTAACAGCAGTTTTATTTGATTGGGCATTTGTTACTTCGGTAATTAATGCTTGTGTGTTAAACAATGGAGTAGCTTCAATAAATGGCCTCTCAGACAGGCAGGCAGAATGAAGCAGGATGCATCCACAGGCTTCTATCCAGAAGGGCGGTATTCAGTCGTTCAGTCGTTCAAGTATTGTTTTCTCTTCTCTTAGTGGTAACTTTGGAAGTTCATTTCCTAAGGTCTTATTCTAGTACCAGTTTAGTGACCTGGGTTTGGACAAGTTATGCCATGTCTCCAAACCTGTTTCCTTGTCTTTAAAATGCAAATATTGGCAGAGCATAACTTTATAGGGTTGCTGAGGAGATTAAGTGAGATAAGATATGGAAACACAGTTCTGTATGGTGAGCCATCAATGCACTGGCTGCTATTGTTACTTTTGCCGTTATTGTTTTCAGCAGCTCTTATTTCTGGGTTGGAGGAATGGATGCTAGAGCATTTCTGATTTCTCAGGTTGTGGTTACTTTAGGATGACACTGACATCGATAGCCACCAATAGCCAGAATTCAACTGTCAGCTGTGGACCATTAATACAGTTTCATGGCTTTAGCCTTGTTTTAAAGTCGTATTTTTCCTGTAGTTATCATTTTAATCTTTGGCAAAGATTTCATCCTCTCTCTTTTTTTTTTTTTTTAAGTCTTTTTTGGTGTTTATTTATTTTTATGACAGAGAGAGACAGAGCGTGAGCCGGGTGGGGCAGAAAGAGAGGGAGACACAGAATCTGAAGCAGGCTCTAGGCTCTGAGCTGTCAACACAGAGCTCATTGTGGGGCTTGAGTTCACAAACTATGAGATCATGACCTGAGCCCAAGTTGGACGCTTAACTAACAGCCACCCAGGCACCCCAAGATTTCATCCTCTCTTAACATGGAGTCATGTTAACTGGTTAATTACTCTAACTCTTCAGGTAATTTAGTAAATATTTTTAATATTTTGGATCATCGTCATTACTAATAACTTGTGCAGTTTTGTTAAGAAAGCAGTAACTATCGCTTGCGTTTTGCACATTGACCTTTAAAAAGCATGAAAGCTGAATTTTTCTATAGATAAATTCTCCTAAAGGTCAATCTAAATATAAAAGTGCAAATGCACTTAGTGAGTTTCATATATTCTGTATGTTTCACCAGAGCTATCTTTTGAAAGGCACACAGCAATTCCATAAGGTAGGTAGGTAGATGTTGTCATCCGCATTCCATGAATGAGGAATTAGGTTTAAAATGCTGCTTCAGTTATTCGTCCACAGTCATGCAATTTACAAGCAGCAGAGAGGAATGCCAGGCCCAGCCCTCATTATTCCACATCAAGTACTCTTTTCAAAACACAAAGAATCTTTGAACTCAGCTGTAGGGTCTGGCGGTAAGCTACAAGGGGATGCTGTGTTCGACTCTGAGCAGGTATATTAGTCTGTATTATGGAGTAATTAATTGCAAGTTGTGAAAATTATAAATCTGAGAAGTGCTGTCGATAGGAGGAGCAGACTCTTGGTGCAGATGGTGAATTGGAGGTGGGGCGAGTGTCAGACAAGGGCTCCAGGTTTCCTTGCTCTACAGATGAGCAACTGAGGTCCTGACAGATAAAACCGCTAAGACCCCACTTAGGGAGGCAGTGGACAGACCAGCTCTGAGACCTACAACTCTCCACCCTAAGTTCCAGGTTTTTCACTTGATGTCTTCATGTAAATTAGTATTTTCAGATAGCCTAGTCGTTTTAAAATCAGGTAACTATTTTTCTCAGATACATGGAACACCAGAAGGTGCCTGGGTTGTGACTCAGTCAGTTAAGCCTCCGACATTGGCTCAGGTCATGATCTCATGGTTTGTGAGTTCAATCCCCACGTTGGGCTCTGTGCTGACAGCTCGGAGCCTGGTGCCGGCTTCCGATTCTGTGTCTCCCTTTCTTTCTGCCCCTTCCCTGCTCATGCTTTGTCTCTCTCAAAAATAAGTAAACATTGGGGCGCCTGGGTGGCTCAGTCGGTTGAGCAGCCGACTTCCGCTCAGGTCACGATCTCTCACTCTGAGTTTGAGCCCCATGTCCGGCTCTATGCTGACCACTCAGAGCCTGGAGCCTGCTTCCGATTCTGTGTCTCCCTCTCTCTCTGCCCCTCGCCTGCTCATGCTCTGTGTCTCTCTCTGTCAAAAATAAATAAACATAAAAAAAGGTAAACATTTAAAAAATTAAAAAAAAAAAAAAACGACAGAAAAGGAAGTCCTTTCCCCAAGGAAAGGACATAAAGAGTAAGTAAAATATTTAAGAATTGCTAAACTGAAGTGAATTTTTGTTGTATGTTAGTGTATATATTGATGCCACTATATATATATACACACACATATACAGATAGAAAAAGAAATAGATGGGGTGCCTGGGTGGCTTGGTCAGTTAAGTGTCTGGCTTTGACTCAGGTTGTGATCTCACGGCTCATGGGTTCGAGCCCCACATCAGACTCTGTGCTGACAACTCAGAGCCTAGAGCCTGCTTCCCATTCTGTGTTTCCCTGTCTCTCTGCCCCTCCCCTAATCACACCCTTTCTTTCTCTCTCCCAAAAATAAGTAAACATTAAAAGGAAAAGGAAAAGGAAAAGAAAAAGGAAAAGAAAAAGGAAAAGAAAAAGAAAAAGATGTTGGGGCACCTGAGTGACTCATTTGGTTAAGCATTTGACTCTTGATTTCTGCTCAGGTCATAATCCTAGGGTCATGGGATTGAGCCGGCATCAGGCTCCATGCTGAGTGTGGAGCCTTCTTGGGATTCTCTCTCTCTCCTTCTGTACCTCCCCCACCCCCCAAATAAAAATAGAATAAAAAATTTTTTTAAAAAAGAAAAAAATAGATGCTAATCATATAAAATTGAAGCCTCTTACCCAGGACCTGTCATTAAAGTTCTTCCTGGCATCAGGCATGATCTCAAGGTAGAAGTCACTAGTTGTGCCTACGACACCTAAGATATGACCATCAGGGAAAATAGCCTTGGAAAAAGATGACCAAAATAACAGGATTTTTCAGAGACTGTATCTTTTATCAGCATTTATTGGCCCCCATATGGGACTGGGAGTCAAATCTATCTCTAACCGTCTAGGAACTACTAACTGATACATGGTACTCATCCATTAAAGGCTAGTTCAATTTAAGGAGAATTATTAAGGGGATGAGTGGGTTCCACAATTAAAGTATAAAATGCAGCATTTCCCAGAAGATTCAGTCATATCCACTTCCAGGTGATGAACTGTTAGTATGGGGGAAGCAGAATGGAGAATTAGATGCATCGGGTCACCCTGCAGTCAGGCTTAGGGCTGGCCTATGAACTTGATTTTCCAATTTAGGGTTGATAAACATGAACTTCAGGTCAACTCCATCATCTCATGGACCTCTCTAATTCTTGGAAGTAAAGAAGCCATGTGCACATTCGAAATGGAAAGCTATTCCTTGGGGCTTCTGAGGCCTAACTGTCCCTGGGAATGTGGCTGCCCTACACTGCAGAGTGTCCTTGAGGGGTGCGGCAGCCTTTAAGGAGACGTCTCAGAGTTAAGCAGAGCCTCTTGTACTGATGTTATAGTATTAAACCAGTTATTATCAAACTCTCAACCCTAAGAGTTCCTTTTTGTTGATTTTCCTCTAATGGACCATAAATTTTCATTTTTACTTTTTTTGCTTTATTGTACTTATTAAGGGAAAACCATTAGCTACCACATGGTTATCATTCAGATGCATGGAATCACTAATTAGAATTTCTGAGATAACTAAGGTAATGAGTGGTACCATACTGAGCTATCAACATTTTTGACAAATCAAAACAAAAAACAAAACAAAACAAAACAAAACTAAAACTAAACTTTCTGGGTGTTTTTTTTTTTTAAATTAATGTGTGGAGTTTAATATAAGACTAACTTCACTATTTTTGAAAATGTTGAATTGAGCACCTCATTGTTAATTGAAATGTCTTTTGTGGGAAATCACTAGGTTAAGTTTTATGAGTTTGTCTCCTTTCCTTCTTCCCTCTCTCTTTTCCTTCCTTCCTGCCTTCCTGCCTTTCTGCCTTCCTTCTTTCTTCTAAGCTTTAAAAGTAAGCATGGAAACATTTAATGAATATGTATTTGCTTAACTCCTATTATATACAACATCACTGTAGCAGTCAGAGATCTAGCAGAAAATAGAATTCCACTTAGATTGACCAGGCAAGGACATTTTAACAAAGGGACACCTCCCAGAGATGTGGGCATGGTTAATGGAATTGGTAAGGGATACTGAGGCACCTGGAGACCAGCAACAGTGAGAGGCCATCACTACGCCGCCCCCTGCCTGCCACCAAGCATGAAGGTATCAGAGGAAGGAGTAGTGATAAGGGGCTCTGTAAAATTTGGAACTATAAAAGAGGGCCTCTTGGCAAGAGCTTTTCTTCTGGAGGGATACTGAGATTGTAAGAAATATGGTGCCAAAGCAGGGAAGGAGTGAAGAAGAGATTCCTGTACTCTCCACTCCAGTTCCCCAATTCCACGTCTTGGATGGGCTTTACATACCCTAAGAAAGATGGTAGCATTCTACGAAAACCTTGTTTGGTGTTTGCACAATTTAATGTATAGGGATGGAATGGTCAAATATTACTAAACACATAGAGAAATTTAGGTCCTGACTTGGTCTTGGGAAATCAAATCTATTTAGTTCTGAGGACCATACAATGATGAATGCACTTCTGGTGTTGGGATTAAAATGAGTGGAGAAACATATTCCTGCATTAGCAATTTCACTGGAGTCCTATCAAGTATTCTGTCTCCTAGAAGAGCAAGATTTACTTCTACTACTTTTTTTCTTAGAGGAAAACAGCAGAATGTTCCCAAAATATTTCCACAAAGGATATTAGCTCCAGATTTGTATTCTTCTTCCCCAGAAACATGAAAGGTGCAATTATATGTAAGTGATCATAGGTTGTTAGATTCTAAACTCTACCCAGCATGCTCTGTAAGAAATGAGAGACAATTTTCATAATCCTCAGCTCAATGACCAGTTTCATTTCTGTCTAATCATCAGTCTTTAGTGTCTGATACATGTCTCACATACGAGGTAATAATCCAAAAGCTAAAGGGATCTTTAGTCATTACTGTGGAGTATAATATGCTGATCAACTGTTGTCATTCCACATAAAATATGTGTATTGTTTTCAGTCTCTTATTAAATTAGCTCTATACCATTCCATTTTAGAGGCATCTAGACAATATAAAATAACATGGCTTTCTAGTTATTCTGCTAAGGAGTCAACTCTGAACTTGACAGTCATTGGGCTGACAAGCCCAGATTTCTTCCTCACATTTAGCATAGAATGAATCAGTTCTTTTAGTGCTCACTTCACTGCCTAAGTGTGGCCCGGTGGAGCAGGGGCCGTTGGGGGGCTGGAGAGGAGAAGGCTTTAGCAAACAACAAGACTAACAAGACAAACAAACAAAACCCCAGGACACAAATATCTTTTGGTAAAATTATACTTTTTTTTTTTTCATTTTCATGTGTTCTCCAAGTTTTTCCATGAAAAAAAAATGTAACAGCACTCAACACAATTCCGTTGGATTCTGTACTTGGCTCTTCACTAAAACAGGGAAATATTTTTGTTGTCTGTGTTTAGTGATTAGATTACCTTCACCAATCACCTCGCTTCTTATCTGGCTCCGCTCTCACCCAAAGGCCATATATGGTAGTTATGCTTAATTACTTAACATTTTCTTGGGTACGTGGTTAGTTTTTACGGTTAAAAAAAAGCAAAATGGCTTCATTTTAAGAGACAAAATGATCAGCTTTATGGATTAGTTAGTTTACCTTACTAATTATACCTTCTGTATAATAACAAGCTACTTAATCTCTGTAGGTCTCAGTGTCCTCTTATGTAGATGGGGGATAAAATAATTATCTGTGTTGTAAAAAGTAAACAAGACAGCATATGTACATTGCCTAGCACAGTGACTGGCACATAATCGGTGCCCAATTAATGTTCCTATTATTTTCGTTCACCTTATGTAATAACCAATAGCTCTGTAATCTAAAAAGCAATTCTGTAATGCAAGCGTGTATAAACAGCCACCAAGAATAATAGTCTGTAAGAGCTTGAAACTAGAATATATTCAGCAGTAGCTCATCTAGACTGGCAGTAGAATCAGGTAACCAGAAGACCATAGTATCCAGATCACCATGAAAGATAGAAGTCCTGGTTAATGTGTCTATTTTCATAATCGCTATCATTAGAAATGGATGATAGTATAATTTGTCTTGGAGACATCCTGATATACATATATGGAGGGGTGATCCGAAGAGAGAAGATACAGGCGGTACAAAAATGGAAACTTCCTTACCTTTGTATATTTGATCACAGACTTATAAATATTCTGCCTACATTAATCCCAACCCTCTGACCTTCACAAAAGTTATTTTGTGGTATCCAAGAATATTGACTTACAAATGTGCTGTTATTGCAACTGGAGATCAGCCAAAGGCCGTTCATAAAGGATTTTCTTGTCATGAGGGAGCAGCTGAGTTCTTTTTATTTCCCACACACTAATATCTCTATTACAGTAGTGAATATTCATCATTTTATACATTTATTCAACACATAGGTATTGAAAAACTACTAAATGAAGGCACAGTATTAGGCTTTGGAGACACAGAGATTTAGTACAGCGTGAAGTCTTTTTCTTCAAAGATCTCTTACTCTAGCGGTGAAGACAGACTAGTACAACAAAAATGATAACTTACTGCCTAGTAACACCTAGGTCATTCTGCACACGCACATCATAACTAAAGATTATTGAGCATTTACTCTTTGTCAGGTATTCATAACTTCTGAGCCTCACAACAACTGTCCCCATTTTGCAGGAGGAGAAAATGAGATAAAGAGATGCAAAGTCACTTACCCAAGGTCATATAATTACAAAAAGGCCCAACCCAGATTTTATCCTTTATTGTTGTTTGACTCTAACAGGGACGAATATATGGAAATTAGACACTACAGAAAGGAGAATGATTTGGGCTGATAAAGGGTTTTTTTCCTGTAGTGACAAAGATACCCTGTATTTTGCCTAAATCTTACTTTTTTTTTTTTTTTTTTGGTAGTGAAGCCTGAACTAGAAAGGTGAAAACTAACAGGCTCATTAAAGGCTGTCACTGCAGTTCAGGAATGAGGTGACAGGGACTTGAACTGGATCTGTTGGAGAGGAGGTGGATCACAGATGCTTAGTAGGTAGAACTCACTACATGTGGTGAGTAGTTAGGTGTGGGGAAAGGGGGGTCAATGCAGAGTGTGTGTGATCCAGAAGACAAAGAAATTTGGAATGACTTATGTTTCATATTTGGGAGACACGTTGCTTTCAACAAAAATTAGGAATCTACAAGGAAGAACAATAGAGCTATTTTGGGGTGGGGGAGAGGGAGAGGAGGTAAGGAAGTGAAAAAAGGAAAACTATTTTCTCTTCTTTCTTTCCTTCTTCCCTCTCCCTCCCTCCGTTTCTTCCATCTTTCCTTCCTTCCGTCCTTCCTTCCTTCCTTCCTTCCTTCCCTCCCTCCCCATTATAACTTATTTACTTGATTTCTTTTCAACTGAGTATATTAATCAACATTTTTGAGATGCTTGACATCATTAAAAACCTCCTTCTGTTGCTCTGTTTGAACAATATGTTGAATAATATGTTTTCTACTGAAAATATGTTGAACATATTTTCTCTAGGGTAAAGGAAAACATGGCTTCGAATCCTATGTTACTTTGATTCTTTTTTAATGATGAACTTGACTCAGGCCACGTCTCTGAGCAGATTGAAAAAAAAAAAAAGATTGCACATATTTGAGTTTGGACTGACAGCCTCTCACAGCTACCTTTTTATTTGTGTGTTGGAGAAAATCTCACTTTAACTGAAAGAATACTAAGAATACATGACAATCATGTCCAAAGTATCTTGGTAACTGAATCTCAGTTATAGCATGTACCGTCATTTCATATAACCGTCTCTTCCACCACAAAGATTTTCTAATCAATATATTATCGATTTATTACATTTTCATTCTGATTACTCCCCCTTACCTCCCCACCCCCCACCCCACAAAGATCTTTGTGATCTTTGTGATCTTTGTGATTTGTGACCTTTGAGTGACTACACTAGCCAGTGAAATAATAAAGCATGAAACCAAGATACCTTACGTTTTGTTTGCAAAATCAGCAGTACCCGGGTTGCTAAAATCCAGCTATCTTATTCTCCACAGACTTTTCAAGAAGAAACATCAACTTGTTTTCTGACGGAATTGACTGACAATTTCTTCTTTTACTTTGTTCCTTGAATTGATTAGTTTTATTGAATTGACTGGCTCGCCCATCAGCCGAGATTCCATTCATAAAACAAGAATTGTCTATACACATATTAAACTAATTTATTTAGGGTACAAAGTAACTTCTTTTAGAGAAGAGATATTCTTATTAAATAGCAGTTTCAAAAACCTCTTCCAAAACAGAGAGACCCCCGTAGGGAGAAAATAGCTTGAATAGAATTTTCATCTCTCTGTGTTGGGTTATAAAAATGAAAAAGAAGTTCATATAGCTTGTGTTGCATAACAAATGAGGTTTATGTAACCCAAATGTTCTCTGGCCTGACCACCTTATGACTACCACACATCATAATAAATAATTCCAAATATCCAAATTTCTAAGGCATCATCCTTATGTGCTTGAATGACAGAAATTAGCATCTCTCAACATGTCCTCTAGCTATTTCTAAGAGCTCCACAGATAGCTGTCACATGAGTGCTCAGAAATAAGTCTCCCACATTATTCTGCCTCAGCCCCCAGACATGCTGCCACAATGCTGGCTTTGCTGATGATGGCTGTGGTGGTATCTCCACTCTCCAGGCACAGCTGTCCTTTGCCAATGACTGTGCTTGTCGCTACCACTCTACTCTTATGAAAGGGATCCAGCTCTCCTTTTTCGTTTCTAATTGGAAGCCTAGGTAAGATGCATTTGTAATTCTACATGTAAACGCAGAGTCCAAGCTCTAACTTTCAACTTGACCTCACTGAATATTCAGAGTAATAGAAATGATATACAGTTTACAGTGTGTGTTACTGTAGGTTGATATGTTGAGAGACTATCAGCATATTCCTTTTTCTGGGGAAACCTTAGTCAATCTGCTGATATCTGGTTTAGTTCTTTGGCACTCTCATAAACTTCAGATTAAACATATGATAGTTCTTGAAGTCTGGGTTATGCATTCTCTCTCAGTACAGCATGTGAGGGCCATGGGAAGGTCAGATCAAGTCATGCTATGCCAAGCTTAGGCCCCTTGGTTGACACAATCTCTCCTGCAGTGCAAAGTGAAGGAAAGATCTGTACTTCCCTATGGCGCTTTCCCCATCTCTATGCTCTATCTACCATGAGCAACTCTTTAAACAGACTCTATCTAATTCTGCAAGGACATGCACTAATAGACAGGCATGGAGAATTCAAACCATATGCAATAAAGAAGCATGTATTACATAAGGGAAATGATCAACAGATAATCAGATGACAAAGCACTACACAATGTTAGAATGAAATTGTCTCAAGTATTTTCATTTATGAAAAGAGCCTTTGACTAGTGTTTAATTGAAATGACCAATCAAATGATGTTTTTTTCCAAAAAAAATAATCTGAGGATGAAGTGAACAACTCATAGTCTTGAAATTTCATTCCCAGGCAACTACACCTATTTTTGAAATTATATCAAATTTTACTAATGTTTTGCATATCCTATAAAGTCTGACAATATAACGGATAAATCATAATCTCCTTCTGAGGTGCGATTACAATTAAGATAGTGGGATTTTGGGGGCGCCTGGGTGGCGCAGTCGGTTAAGCGTCCGACTTCAGCCAGGTCACGATCTCGCGGTCCGTGAGTTCGAGCCCCGCGTCAGGCTCTGGGCTGATGGCTCGGAGCCTGGAGCCTGTTTCCGATTCTGTGTCTCCCTCTCTCTCTGCCCCTCCCCCGTTCATGCTCTGTCTCTCTCTGTCCCAAAAATAAATAAAATTGGCAAAAAAAAAAAAAAAAAAAAAAAAAAAAAGATAGTGGGATTTTGGGGCATCTATGTAGCTAGTTGGTTAAGCATCAGACTTGGTTTCGACTCAGGTCATGATCTTATAGTTTGTGAGATCAAGCCCCATGTTGGACTCTGCCTCACTTCAGGCTCTGTGCTGACAGCATGGAGCCTGGTTGGGATTCTCTCTCTCACTGTCCCCTGCTTATTGTGCATTCTCCGTCTAAAAAAAAAAGAAAAAAGAAAAGAAAAAAAGTGAAATTTTCTTAAAATATAAACTTACACACTGTTACTGTGATTTATAGCCCCCAGGCATGTTGCCATAATGCTAGCTTTGCTGATAACACTTTCAAGAAATATGTGTTTGCTCTTTATCCATAGTTTCTGGCTCATAGCTCCCCAAATCTTAGAATTTCCTGATCAATAACAGCAACAGAAACATCTTTTGTTACAATATTTAGCCTCTTGCCTTCAGTCGGGGAGGGAGGGGAACTTCAGGATCATAAAAGTGAAATAGGTGTCTTGTTATAACAAGCCCTTCCCCATCACAATAGGATTTATGTTAATGAGGTGATTTTTGGAAAAAAAGCTAAGGATGGGGGCTGGTCACCAGAGGAACCAACCTTGAATAGAGGGTTGGAACTTTCAGCCTGATCCCCCAACCTCCAGGTTGACTCAATTACCCATGGCCAATGATTTAATCAATCATGCCTATATAATGAAGCCTCTATAAAAACCCAAAGAAGCGAGTTCAGAGAGCTCTGTATTGGTAATATATGGAGATTTGGGAAGAATGGCAAGCTCAGAGAGGGCAAGGAAGCTGTGAACCTCCTTCCCACATACCTTGTCCTATGCATCTTTTTCATCTGGATGTTCATCCATATTTTTTACCATATCTTTTTATAACACTGTTAATCCAGTAAGTAAAACGTTTCTCTGATTTCTATGAGGCACTTTAGCAAAGTAATTGAATCCAAGGTGGGGTCACTGGAAACTCCAATCTATAGACCATCAATCAGAAGCACAGGTGATAACTTGGGCTTGCCACTGGCATCTGCAATTGGAGGGGGAAAGAATCTTATAGGGTGACTGGAATCTCCAGGTAGATAGTGTCAGAACTGAGTCGGATTGTAGGACACCTTGCTCGTTCTAGAACATTGCTTGGTTGGTAGTGTGGAGGGAAAATTCCTCCTGCATACATTGGAATTGGGTCTAGGGCCCAAAATATACACATAATACATTTTTGATACATATTGAATAAAAAATACAAGCAAATATTAATTTTAATATATATTGTTAGCATTACAACTATTCAGTGTTTACAAATTAGGGTATGTCCTAAGTATTTAATATAATCTAATATAACAAAACAAAATATTACTCTATTATTATCTAGGTAAGTATATAATTCAAAGGCAATATATGTTTTTTCTGCTCTTGATTCAATGAGGAGGGATTTTCTCTATGTGCCTCTCCTCCTTTACTTACTACATCTCCTATGTAGGCTATAAAATTTCTCAGTCATGTTAAATGTAAGTTACTTTGTTGACAGGTTAATGAATGGCCAGTGTGGGCTGGAGTTCTGAAGATCTGGCTTTGAAGAAGGACTTCAACTATCCCTATTTTGATCTTAATCTGTTCTTTCAAATTGATTAAGTTCTTCTTTTCAGTTTATCTTTCAACTCAGGCAAAAGACCCTGTGGGAAAGCATCCCATGATGGGAACCAAAACTACCCACTCAAGCAATAGGGAATTCCCTGAGCCAGCAAGAACCCATGTAATTGACCCCAAGGCAACGATTCACCTGACCTTTATTTCCCAGCTACACATACCCACCAGCCTTTGCCCCACATTTTCCCTATATGAACCTAGAAGTTAAATATCAGTGAGGATCATTCTGGATCCTAAGGTTGGCAGAAACTTCTAGAATAGAGGCAGCAATTCCAAAAATCTTCTGGTTTGTTGGTGCCAATTTCAGCAATTTGATAGAAGCAGATTTGATCAGGAAAATGAATGCCAATGACAGAAGATGAGCTTTCCCCCTCCCAAGCTTCCTGAGATGGGATTGGCTATCATTTTACTGCCATGCCTCATCTTTTCTTCCACTTCCTTTCCTCTTTGGAAGTTCAGGAGTTTTTTTCTATTCTCACTTGATGGTTGGGAGTCTGGAATCAGGAGAAAAGCCAATCATGATACGCGTTATACACGAATCTGCATAACTCTATGGTACGCATCTCAGCATTTATTATATCTGATTTCTAAATTTGAGAAGAATAACTAGATATTCTTGCTCAATGCTATCATTCTTTCTCTTGGAGCAAATTTGCCTAAAAAGAGTATGGAATACCACATGTGTACCATATAGGACTGTCCCAGTTTAGATCATCATGAATAAATGAGTAAGTCTTGGGGCACCTGAGTGGCTCAGTCGGTTGAGCATCCAACTTCGGCTCAGGTCATGATCTCGCGGTTGACGAGTTTGAGCCCTGCGTTGGGCTCTGTGCTAACAGCTCAGAGCCTGGAGCCTGCTTCCGATTCTGTGTCTCCCTCTCTCTCTCTGCCTCTCCCACACTCATGCTCTGTCTCTCTCTGTCTCAAAAATAAAGATAAACATTAAAAAAGAAATTTTTTTTGAATGAGTAAGTCTTTCAGATTTAAGATGCAGTATTGGCAAACCCATTTGGGAAATGGATTTAAAGTCATATTTCTCAACCTGGCCTCTTCTAGCAAGAAAAATGGTAGTTTGATTTCCTAATTTTCTTACTAAAAGATAAGTCTTATTACCAGTTTATTCAGAACCTGGGCAGGGAGTAAGGATAACATTTACTGGGTTATTTCTCATTGTGATATTATGTATAACATGTAATGTTATATATATGTTATATATATGTATATACATATATTATACTATAATTGAAAACAAGCAACACAATTCAATATTTGGGAGACTAAGCATTCCTATTAGGGAGAGACAGGGGACAGGGATTAGTTTTGAAAGGTAAACTGTAGATGTATTTGAAGGTCTTTATGTTCAGGATAATGGATTTTAGTTTTGTTCTTTATGCAATAGAAAGCCATCAAAGATTTTTAAAAATGAAAGATGTGCTAAGATTTGCTTATTAGATCTCTACTACAGTAATATCGAATTCTGAGCTGGCTTTGGTTGTCTAGTACTAGGAAATTAGAGAAGACTACGATAATGCTCATGGGTGAGATGAGTGAAGTCTTAACAAGAACAAAGTGGACTGACTGTAGGTAGTTTTAAATTGCACTTAACACACTATTAGATAAGGCTTCTAAATAATCTCTTTGCATATTGTTTTCTTTGGGATCAGCCGCATTTCTTTTATTTAAAAAAAATGTTGAAATTTGAGGATAGTTGACACACAGTGTTGCATTGGTTTCAGGATATGTAACATAGTGATTGAACATCTCTACACATTATGCTCTGCCTACCACAATGTAGCTACCATCTATCACCATACAACACTATTATAATACCATTGACTATATTCTCCATACTGCATCTTTCATTCTTATGACTTATTCATTCCATAACTGGAAGCCTGTATCTCCCAATCCCATTCACTCATTTTACCTATCTCCCCACCTCTCTTCCCTCTGGTAACCACCATTTTGTTCTCTCTATTTATAAGTCTGATTCTTCAACCTCACTTATGTTTCATTTTTTTACACTGGTTAAAAATCTGTGCAGAGAATTATAACTGCATTTAAAAAAATAACCGTTGAAATTACAGTATTAGTTCACAAAGAATAACAATATAATCAATAAGTAACTATTAAAAAACAAGACTGGTTCAATTTGGTCATTTAAGTAAAGGTAACCATCATTTTATTTTTTAAACAGTTGACTCCACGCCCCTCATGGGCTTGAACTCATGACCCTGGGATCAAGAGTCTCATGCCTTACCAACTGAGCCAACCAGGCACTGCACGGTAACCATCATTTTATTTACATGTGAAATATTTATTCCATGTAAAGACTAATGGCAATTTTTATTTTTATTTATGTATTTGTTTAAAAAATTTTTAATGTTTATTTATATTTGAGAGAGAAAGAGAGAGAGAGAGTGAGCAGAGGAGGGGCAGACAGAGAAGAAAACACAGAATCCTAAGCAGGCTCTAGGATCTGAGCTGTAGGCACAACTACAAACCACAAGATCATGACCTTGTGGGACCCAAGGAATTTAACAAAAATCCCCTACCCCTGGACAAGCAGAGCAAGACTAACTCCATTTTGTGCTATACCCACCATCTCATGTATAATCCCCACATGACCTACTTATTGCTTAAGACACTCCCCCACCCTAGTCAAGCCACTGAGCACACCCTTACTGGAAACCAGCTCATATAAGAATGCGGAACCCTTAACCGCCAAAGAATGTAAACCCCGCCTTTTGCCTGCCAAACTTGCGCACCAATTCTTAAACCCCACCTTTTGCCCGCCAAACTTGCACGCCAGTTCTGACCAGAGTGATAGCCTAGTTCAAACAGTTACTATAGGGTAAATTGTAATTCAATTGGCCACCCGCGTGTGGACTGACATGACTATGCAACTTTCTGTGTGTGTTACAATCTCATTGGCCACTGGCTCCTATAAAACTGCTATGCCTCTTAACCTAGGGGTCCAAGTCCCTGCTCTGCTGTGTCGGATATACTTGGGCCCAAGCTTGAGCCTACAAATAAACCCTCGTGTGTTTGCATCGGTATCGGCTCCTTGGTGGTCTCTCGGATTCGAAATCGGGGGCATTACAACCTGAGCCGAAGTCAGGAGCTTAACTGACTGAGCCACCCAGGTGCCCTTGAGAGTAATGGTGATTTTTATGTGATATACTTAGATATATTATTTTTTTATTTTAATCCTAATAGAATTGTCCATTTTTGAACTTTTCATTTAGTTCATTGTAGAGCTTACCTTCTATACCTAAACTGAGCATCACCAAAGACAACTGTTACCTAGAGTATTATGTCTTGAAAATTATTAATGTAGAGCTGAGTATCATTGATAAATGAGAGTTACTTATCAGCATTTGCCATATAGTGAAATATGAAATTGACTAGTGTAATTTTTCAAAAGCAATTAGTTGTCTAAGTTGAAGATAAGGGATTAAATATAAAATATTTCTAAAGCAAACTAAGGTAAATTGAACATTACACATTTAAAAGTTTAAACATGACACTTGCAAGCTAACATTACCTTGCAGCATGGTGATGAATGTCAGCGTGCTTCTTCCAGGTAAACAGAAAAAGTTCAGTATTACAATGACAGCTACAGGTCTTAAATAATTGCCTTGAAACATTAGATGATAAGGTAGTCCAGTTGTTCCATGTTTCTTTGCTGCAATAAAAGGACAGTGAATAAACCATGCCATTCAAGGTCTATTTAAACTGCAGCAGAGTAACCAGAAAATGTCAAGCAATCAAGATGATATGAGTTTTGTCCTCTGAAATCATGGATTTTTTTTTTCCCAACTAAAATGAAGTTATGTTTTTACCATGACAAACCAATTGAATAGTTAAACATACTTGGTAAGAACTGATTGCTTCGATTCATCGTGGCCTTTAATTAGCTTGAATTATAACTTTCATTGATTTGACTGAGAAGCAGATAGTATAGCGCCATAAAGAAACATCTTCAGGGCGCCTGGGTGGCTCAGTTGGTTAAGCATCCGACTTCAGCTCAGGTCGTGATCTCACAGTTCGTGGTTCAAACCCCGCGTTGGGCTCTGTGCTGACAGCTCAGAGCCTGGAGCCTGCTTTGGATTCTGTGTCTCCTCTCTCTCTCTGCCCCTCATGTCTGTCTCTCTGTCAAGAATGAATAAACATTAAAAAAAATTAAAAAAAAAGAAATATCTTCTTCTGCTTCCTATTTGCAGAAATTGATGAAATTTCAGTGGGGTTTAAAAAAATATTTGTCGAACATCACTATGTGGTATACTTTGTGCTGTGTACTGCTGCTTTATGAAGTGAAAGGAACAAAACATGAACTAATAACCACAATCACTGGTCCAGATAGTGTGTTAACATCATAACATCAAACATAAATGTACTAAAGCTAAATGCAAAACTCTCAGGAAAAAGGGTAATATCTACTTTTGTATTAGTAAGTATTTCACATATAGATATATCCTGAGCAGAACGGGCAGACTGTGTAAAAGCAAGTAAGTGTAATTACAAGAAAATTGGTGTCTTGGGCATTAATTTGGAGGTCATGAGACTAGAGAGGTAGTCAAACACTGGCTCGTAAAAGTTCTAAAATTTGTTCTAAATCTTACAGGTAACAGGAAGTCAATGACTGTTTTCAACAGAGGAATAGTTTGACTATTTTTGTTTCAGAAAGAGTTGCTTTGAAGGCAGTTTAGAGAATGGATTTTAATGGTGACAGATATTCCATGAGACCAGTTAGAAAGTAATAGTAACATTCTACCGTGTAGACTGTTTTGGTTTGTCGGCTGTGGACATGAGAGCAAAGGAAATCTTGAGAATAACAACCACATTCCAACTTGAGTCATTGAGTAGATGGTCATGTTAGACTCCGGGATAAAGAATACGGGAAGTTTTGGGGCGCCTGGGTGGCTCAGTCGGTTAAGCGTCCGACTTCAGCTCAGGTCATGATCTCATGGTCCGTGAGTTCGAGCCCCGCGTCGGGCTCTGTGCTGACAGCTCAGAGCCTGGAGCCCATTTCAGAGTCTGTGTCTCCCTCTCTCTCTGCCCCTCCCCTGTTCATACTCTGTCTCTCTCTGTCTCAAAAATAAAAAAAAAAAAAAAAAAAAAAAAGAATATGGGAAGTTTTCTTGAGATCCAATAAGGAGTTATTTTAGACACAATTGAGTATAAAATTCCTTCGGGATGTTCCAAGAGGTAGTAAGTAGTTTACTTAATGAACTCAGGGTAAAGGTAGAGCTTTCTATGCATATTTTGCAGACATTAGCCTACAGATTATTGCTACAACCTTTAGTTAGGGCAAATTAATTTGGAGATAATATTTGGAATGTGAAGAAGAGTACAATTGTTGCAAACTCTTACACCGAAGGAGTGGGCAGATAAAGAGCACGTAATCAAGGAAATTAAAGAAGAATAATCAGAAAGTAGGAATGAAAACCAAGAAGAGCATCATGAAAAGAAAGGCAGTGTTTTTTTTTTATAAAGTTTTATTTTTATTTTTTTTATTTTGAGATAAAGAGAGAAAGAATGAGGAAGGGGCAGAGAGAAGAGGGAGAGAGAGAATCCCAAGCAGACTCCACACTGTCAGTGCAGAGCCAGACTTAAGGCTCAAACCCATTAACTGTGAGATCATCACCGGAGCCAAAATCCAGAGTCAGATGTTTAGCTGACTAAGCCACCCAGATGCCCCTGGTTTTTTTTTTTTTTTTTTTAATGTTTATTTATTTTTGTGAGAGAGAAAGTGTGAGGGGGGAGGGGCAGAGAAGAGTGAGACACAGAATCCGAAGCAGGCTCCAGGCCCTGAGTGGTCAGCACAGAGCCCGACGTGGGCCTTGAACCCATGAACTGTGAGATCATGACCTGAGCTGAAGTCGGACGCTTAACTGAAAGAGCCACCCAGGCACACCTGTTTTTTGTTTTTGTTTTTGTTTTTTTTAAAGAGTAAGAACTACAAAAATGCCATAAAATATTCAGCTATAATGAGAACTAAAAAGTATACAAGGGTTTATAGAAAATCATACCCATGATGAAAGCAACCTCAACAAAGATGTAGAAACAGAAAACACAGTCCAATCATGGAAAATTCAGTGTGGAATGACAGAAGAGACATAGGACGTCACCCACAGGGAGACAGGTTCTAGGTAAGATACTTGAGTCTTAAAGAAAAACCTGTACAAATAGCAATAAGTGATGTCCAACATTAGCCAGGTAAGATATTTCTTAATTTCCTGCTTTTCAATATTCCAGATTTAAAAAAAAAAATTTTTTTTTTTAGCGTTTATTTATTTTTGAGACAGGGAGAGACAGCATGAACGGGGGAGGGTCAGAGAGAGAGGGAGACACAGAATCAGAAACAGGCTCCAGGCTCTGAGCTGTCAGCACAGAGCCTGATGCGGGGCTCGAACTCACAGACCGCAAGATCATGACCTGAGCCGAAGTCGGATGCTTAACCGACTGAGCCACCCACGCGCCCCTCAATATTCCAGATTTTAAAGTAAAAGCAAAGACAAGTAAAGAAAAAGTGTGATTGGAAATGTTCTCATAGAATGTTATTTTGGAGGTGGTACGGTAAAAGAGTTCAGTAACTTCAGTTCAAATTACGCTCATTCCCTTGCTAGTTTCTTGATCCCAGCCAGTAAATAAATCCCCTCTGCCTCAGTTTTCTCATCTGTAATATGAGTACATGAATGGGTTTATGTCAAGAATAAATTAGCATATATTTATGTGGGTATATATATATATATATATATAGAGAGAGAGAGAGTCCTGGTCCCGACACAGGAGTGCTTAATAAAGGTTACTTTTATTATCTCTCTAGTAAAATATATGTCAAAATATGTATAGGCCAGTGAAGATTTTAAGTAGCTCCATAGTGATCCTGAAATTTTGTCACATGATAAGCATACCACAAATTCTGGTTTTCTTTTCCTTTTTTAAAGTTTCCCTTTACCACAGGTGGTATTAGATGGTGGCCATGGATTGTTAGAAGATATTAAACAGTACTCTTGTATATTACCCTTAATACAGTAAAAGTATTCCATATTTTCATCAAAGTCTTATAGTTGTTATTGTACAAATCTTTCATTTCTTTTGTTAAATTTGTTCTTAAGTAATTTTATTGTTTTTAATGCTATTGAAAGAAAGGTTAGATTTTCTTTCTAATTACAATTTGGTACCTGGAATTGGCTATTTAAAAAAAAAAATTAATGTTTATTTATTTTTGACAGAGAGAGAGAAAGAGAGAGAGAGAGAGAGAGAGAGAGAGACAGAGCATGAGTGGGGGAGGGGCAGAAAAAGAGGGAGACACAGAATCTGAAATAGACTCCAGGCTCTGAGCTGTCAGCACAGAGCCCGATGTGGGGCTTGAACTCACGGCAAGATCATGACCTGAGCCAAAGTCGGACGCTCAACCGATTGAGCCACCCAGGTGCCCTGGAATTGGCTATTAAGTGTGATTTCATGTAGATCTGAGATAGGTATGTTATCTGATTTTAAGGTACACAACAATATTTTTAATTGTTAAAATTCTCAATTGCCAATCAGTGAAAGAAAAAGAAATTGGAAATTGGAAAAAAAGGAAAAAGAAGTGGAGGAAAAGAAGAGAAAAGAAAGGAAGACGAAAAAGAAAGAACAGAGGAAGGAAAAGAAGGGAAATACGTACATAGAGATCAACTATATGTTATTTTAATACATATATAATAAAAGATTAGTTAGAAAAATCTACCAAATTCGTAAAAGCTACTGTCTTAACAGTGATTGTGTTTGCCTGTTGGAACATATTTTTTTCTTCTTAAAATTTTTAGTTCTTTTTTGTATTTTCTATAATTAGAACACATTTACTTTTAACTTGGAAAACTTTAATTAAAAATCTCATATGTGATATATTTTCTCTGCTTCCTGTGTTGAATGCAAGTCTTAAACAGAATTGATTGTTGTGATGGTTTTGAACAAGCTAATTTAGGGCTTCTCAAAGGAGTCACCTCATCAAAGTCAATTTCACACTATCATTTGTAAGAAACATATTGGCTTTATACAGGGGGTATCATTTTCCAAAAGCCTATATCTTCCTTATATGACACAGCAGAAATATTTCTAGTGTTTTGTCTAGTCTTACTTTAAATGATTTCATACTATTGATACTCTCAACTTCTCACTATGTAAGCTCTTACAATACTGTTGTGCTCAATTTTATCATGAATCACTTCCTATTTCACCAACTCTTCCATAAAATGCATTGATATCAATGGCTGAATGTTTAGAAAATCCAATTCCATATCTTATTTCCGAGGCCAGGATTTGAATAATTTCTTATATAAAAAACAATAATGCAGGGGTGCCTGGGTGGCTCAGTCAGTTGAGCATCCAACTTTGGCTCAGGTCATGATCTCATGGTTTGTGAGTTCGAGCCCCATGTCGGGCTCTGTGCTGACAACTCAGAGCCTGGATGGAGCCTGCTTCGGATTCTGTGTCTCCCTGTCTCTCTGCCCCACCCCAGCTCACACTCTGTTTCTCGTTCTTTCAAAAATAAATAAACATTAAAAAAATTAAAAAAAACAATAATGCAGAATAAACATCTCTTGAAAAAGATGGCAAAAAAAATCAATATTTATTTAGCAATTGTCTGAGGTAATTAATATATGTTACATGCATTCCTCTCAAAAGCAGATCATGGATAAGGAGACAGAGCTTCAAGGAGGTTAAAGAACAATCGGTGATGGGGCCAGTACTACTCAGTAAGAATTAATGCCTTTTAATTTCTATCACATCTCAGTGCTTTCCACATTAATTAAATCATACAAATGAAAAGAAATGTTATTTATAAAACCAAACAGAGAAGATTAAAAAAAAAAAACAACTATTTTTAAGTCAAATGGGCACCAAGTGCTACCTTAAGCTGTGATATACATGTATGTATGTGCGCACACACACCCCACCCCACCCCCACACACACACATTTTCCCCATGGGAGTTCAACTCTAATCCATGATTCAATCCATTCAAGTACTCCCACTTCATCCAGTCTTAATTATTTTCCCCCCAAAGACTCATCAAATGGAACTGTGATAGACCCTGCTCATACTTTTTCCAGACATGCCCAATTCTGTCTGAATCACGTGTGGAACACAGTGAAAACTCTCAGGTCCGAAACCCTGATATACTTCATATGTCTTTTAAACCCTAAGCCAATTATGTTCTATGGAACTCTTCTGAAATAAGTTATAAAAGAAACGATTATTGTCATTCATTTTAGTTCATTCAGGTTAAAATAACTGGTGTCTATTCAACTGTGCTGCGGCCAAGTTTCAGTGGAAAGAACCCAGATTGTTAATAAATTCAATTATTTTTGCTTTACTTTTGAGAGAATGATGAAGACAAAAATAATCTTTTTTAATAATTTATTTTAAAAGTAAGCATTTCCAAAGATGTCCTTTTATCAATATTCCCTCAGGATAATTTTACTTATCATTTTGTTCTATTCTACTGCAATAATGAATGTACAAAGGGGGACCCTAATTAATAAACCAAAGAATAACTATTTTACACTTATTGTATAGAACTCAGGAAAATACAATCTTCCAACATTTTCAACATGAATCAAACAAGTTTTCTACGAAACACAATTAATGAGAAAATAGTCTTCATAGAACACCCCATTTCCAAAGCCTTTTATTGGATAACTCTGTGCTAGAATTTTCTCACCTATCCTTTTTTCTTATTTCTGTGTAGTGACAAAAATAAACCCTCTAAATTTTCACTAACTGTCATAAAGACACAACTTAAGATTCTTTTTAAGGATGTTAATTATTTTTAACATATACAAACATGTTTCATTTATGGTTAAGTAAGCAACTAATTTTAAAATATGCCTCAGATTTATGCTAAAAGTTGCTTGTTGATAGATCTGTCATAAAGTTTGCCTTCACACTCAAGTAGATGTGACAAAATGTGATGGAAAATATATAAGCAAATGGTTCAGTAAGACTCCTAAGAACACTAATTAAAAGAGAAAAATATTCAAGGAAGAATTTGAGCTTGAAAATTCTAGCTTGAAAGATGCATAACCCCAAGAGAAAAAGGAACAGAAAAAGATTTTAACTTTGTTATTAGGGTAAATATAGAGCTGTTCACATATTTTATTATTCTAATTTAAGTCTTTAAGAGTTTAAAAAGCTTCCCAAAGAAACTGATCTCTAAATGATGTATGATATTGCTGTTTAATAATATTTTTGAGAAAGAGGAAAACATTATCACTAAGGGGATGAGATTAATTTGAGCACTCTTTACATTCAAAGAATAGGTTATTTCAAGTTCCTAAGAAATAAATTTATTTTGACTTGGAACTAGCTTTATAAAAGAGACCAATTTTTCAGGTGGCAGAATGACAAAGATGTTACTGTAGTGTGCAAGGATGGCTTAAGGAATTCTGAACTCTTCATGTCTGTTCCATAAGCCCTTACTATACTATAACCATGAAACAAATGAGCATCCATGATACCACTATGACTTTGGGAACACTGACTTGGTATCTTCAGGTGATGCTCTTTTCATTTTGAAATGTTTTTATTCTGATACTGTTTTTCTGCAATGAGGAATAGGGAGTGCAAGGAATATATACACACAAACAAGTATTGTGGCAATGACATTTTCACCCCTCTTTGAATATGTCCCCTTTATTCGAGACTATCGCAGTGCCTTCACACTGTGGGCAGTGTTTATTTCTCTGCTTCCTGATTGTGTGTTTGGGTATATGATTTCTTTTTTTTCCCTTTTTTTTTTTTTAAATGTTTTACTTATTTTTGGGAGAGACAGAGACAGAGAGTGAGCCGGGGAGGAGAAGAGAGAGGGAGACACAGAATCTGAAGCAGGCTCCAGGCTCTGAGCTGTCAGCACAGAGTCCGTCACCAGGCTCGAACCCATGACCCGTGAGATCATGACTCGAGCCGAAGTCGAACGCTTAACCAACTGAGCCACCCAGGTGCCCCAGTACATGATTTCTTTAGGCTAATAGAATAAGGTGGAAGTGATCGTGTGCCAGTTCTAAGCCTAGGCATCAGGGGATCTTTTGTGTTTCTGCTTGCTCTATTGCACCCTTGCTATCCCCACTGGAACAACATGCTATTGCAAACTCACTGGTTCTAAAATGGAGATGAAATACAAGTGGAACGGAGCCATCACCAGCTGAGCCAAGCCAAGATCAGCATCTCCTAGCTGGCCGTAAGCCCATGAATGAGCCCATCCGAGACCAGTAAAACCACCCATCTCAATCCAGTTTAGGCCAGCCAAATCCTCAGTTGGTCTGCATACTTGTGAGCTAAAGAAATGCTTACATTTTAAATCTGCTGATATATTATTTGTTATGCAGCATTGTTGTGGGCAAAGATAGCTGTGAGAAGTATGGCTTCTTGGGGCACCTGGGTGGCTCAGTAGGTTAAACATCCAACTTCAGCTCAGGTCATGATCTCGAGGTTTGTGAGTTCCAGCCGAGCATCGGGCTCTGTGCTGACGGCTCAGGGCCTGGAGCCTGTTTCAGATTCTGTGTCTCCCTTGCTCTCTGCCCCTCCCCCACTCACACTGTGTCTCTTTCTGTTTCTCAACAATAAATAAACGTTTAAAAAAATTAAAAAAAAAAGAAGTATGGCTTCTTTTGTTTTTTAATGTTTAATTCCAGTATAAGTAACATACAGTGTTGTATTAGTTTCGTATAATATAGTGACCCAATAATTCTATACATTGCTCAGTGCTCATCATGGTAAGTGTACTCCTAATTCCGTTTACCTACTTCATCCTTTCCTCCACCCATCATCCCTCTGGTAACCAGTTTTTCCCCTATATTTGAGTCTGGGTTTTTTTTTTTATATCTTTTTTTCTTTGTTCATTTGTTTTGTTTCTTATATTCCACATATGAGTGAAATAATATGGTATTTGTCTTTTTCTGATTAACTTGTTTCACTTAGCATAATACCCTCTAGATTGCAAATGGAAAGATTTCATTCTTTTTTGTAGCTGAATAAGATTCCATTCTATATATATATACACATATATCTTAATTTTTATAGAAACTTATGATTATGAAATATGTGTTTAATATATAATATATAATTTTATATATAATTATAATTATAAATAATATATAATTATTTATAAATTAATTAGTGTTTTTGTATTGTTTGAGTAAATACTTAGTAGCTGAATGACTTGATCATACGGTAATTCTATCTTAAATTTTTTCAGGAATCGCCATACTATTTTCCACAGTGGCTGCACCAGTTTGCATTCCCACCAACAGTGCATGAGAGTCCCTTTTTCTCCCCATCCTTGCCAACACTTGTTGTTTCTTGCCTTTTTGATTCTAGCTATTCTGACAGGTGTGAGTTGATATCTCATTGTGGTTTTAATTTGCATTTCCCTGATGATTTGAGATATTGAGCATCTTTTCACGTGTCTGTTGGCCATCTCTATGTCTTCATTGGAGAAATATCTCTTCATGTCTTCTGAGTATGGTTTCTTTCTTGAAGATGTTTACAGTGAGTTGGGAACAGACATGAGTAATGGAGATCACCTTGCAGGCTGTTGCAGTGTTCATGTGTTCAGTGATCTGAATTGCTTATTAGAAATTAGAATGGTAAGTAAAAGACCTATATGAAAGGTATTTCAAGACGAGTATGGATCAAATTAGAAGACTTACTGCAAAGTGAAAAGAAAAAAGATAGATTAATTAAAAATGGATATGTAATATATAGATCTTCACAGTCCAATAGAGCAGCCATTAGCTACATATGACAACTTAACTATAAATTAATTAAAATCAAATAAAATTAAAAATTAGTCCTTCATTCTCACTAGCCAGATTTCAAGTGCCCAACACCCACATATTCTTAGTGGCTACCATACTGGAGAGTTCAGATCATAAAACATTTCGATTATTGCACAAAGTTTCTTTAGATAGTGTTAGCAAGCACTATCTAGATGACCAAGGGCTCTCTGAACCTAAATTTCTTTATCTGCCTTATGAACATAATAATTATTGCCATAAATATCCCCAGACACAGTAGTGGGGGTTCAGCTTAATGCATCAAAGCACTTTGCAAACCAAAAAAATGCTTTGTAAGTATAAAGCATTGTTGTTGTTTAGTGGAAAGATCATTATGCCTTTGACTATAAAAAGAAATCCTTGTATCACAACGTCTGTGGGAGTTGGCTTCACTGAGATATCCAGTGACCTTGGTAATTGCTCTAACTCATAGGAAGCAAGCTGTCATCACAAAAAATATTAAAAAGGGAATTTCCTATAAATGAGAATTCAGATTATTGCTGTTTTAGCGGATTCTAGTGAGTCTGAGAGACGAGAAATTTTATATATTAATGCTTGGAACTCAGCAATATTTATTGAAGTAATACATGATTTTTAAATAATTTCCCAGGACAAAAACTAATTCTAAGGAAGTGACAAATTGTGGTTCCAACAGTCTGCATATTTTATGAAGTTAACTCTTTATTGTATTTAGTTTAAGTAAATATAGGCAAGTAAACTCCTTAGCTCAAATTATTAGATATCTTATTCCTTGATATTATCATAAATTCAGATATATTACACCATGTTGACAAATGTAGCAACTAGGATTAACATTCCTTCAAATTTCAAATATGTGACCATAAAGCCTGCCCTGTAAACATACTTCAATCACTGGATGCAGAGCTAGATGATGTGACCTTTAACTTCTGTTCCTCATCTTGCTGACGTGCTATAAATGTTGAACTTGAAAGGAACCTTAGACACAAGTTGTTCAGTCTACCAAGTGTATAAACGGAGGCCCTAAAGTTCACGATCATACATCTAGGACCTAGCAGGTAACCAGGGGCAATGCCACTATCTCAGTTGAGCATTCTTTCTACTATATCAGGCAGCTTTTGCAAAGGAAGATTTTAAAAAATTGTTGAATTTTAGTCTTTTGAGCAGAGATCACAAATTAGGGGTTCCCTCACCTCCTAATTTTTTTAAATCTTCCTTTGCAAAAGCTGCCTGATCTAGCCGTAGGAGAGGTGGCACACTGGCTGAATAATGTTGGTGGAAGTGCTTTTTGAAACCTAAACATCATTTTACAGTCATTATGGTAAACATGTAAAAGTCAGAATATTTTCTATTAAAAATATAGATTTCCATTTTCTTTTAAAAAATCGGGATACATTGGGCGTATGTTCATTCTCACCTGCATGGTGACTATAGCCTGACACTGGAGAGTTTTCGACACCCCAACCCATTACCAACCAGAGGATCAATGCTCTCCAGTGTATCATAGACTCCATTTTTCCCAATTTTTTTGCACCAAGCTTGTTTTCCCCTTTATGTTACCTGCCTGGTTCCTGTATCAGTTAGAGCTTTTGATCTCTGCCTTAGAGATTAAATCTTCAGTGGTCCCTTACCTGAGATTATCTTTCCTCTTCAGAAATGGAAAGCAAAAGGCTCATACGTGCACCGAGGACTAGAGAATGAAGTGCTGCTCCTGATGGAATAGCTCAATTCAGTTAGACGAAGGCATGTCAAGGTAATTTTGCAGTGTTTTGCCTCTTATACTTTTATTAAATCAGGATGCTACCTGTCTCTACCATTTACATTGGACTTTGGGTGGTGGCCATGCTATCTTTATGTATACATTAACTCACCTGGTTTTTCTTTTACTTGGGATTACCTGAATAACTATTCTCTGGATAATGACTATGATTGGAACCTTAGGATGCAATAATTTAAAAATTCTTGGCCTCTCTCTCTATACCCATTCCCTGCTGAGAATAAAAATGTGGAGGCACCTAATTGAATGTTTGAGCATATTCTTGTTTATACTGATGCACAAGTCCCCAAGGTCTGTCTCTAACATTGTCCTGCAAGCAACACGTATTTAGCAGTGGCATATGCCAACTCCCCACTGTCATCAACCCTCCAGAGAAATTTGAATTTTAATTAAGCGTAGAAGAGGGTTTGCTTTTGTTCAAGAGCTGATTAATCAGAACTTTGTCATTTGTGTTGCAAAAGGGGAATAAATTAACTATACCTTTAATTAGACAAGGAGGAATTTACTTTCACCATCTTACATCTAGCCAAAACAAGAGCACATGTCTCCAAACCAAGATATAGAGTGGTTGGAATATTCCATAGCAACTAGTGCAGTGGTTAAGCCTTTGGTGAGTTCTGCACTGTGCGTTCATTGAATTCTTTTTTTTTTTTTAAGTTTTATTTTTATTTATTTGAGAGAGAGAAACAGAAAGTGTAGGTGGGGGAGGGGCAGAGAGAGGGGAAGGAGAGAATTCCAATGTAGGCTGCACTGTCAGAATGGAGCCAGACACGGGGCTTAAACTCACCTACCATGAGATCATGACCTGAGCTGAAATCGAGAGTCTGACACTTAACCTACTGAGCCACCCAGGAGCCTCCATGGAATTCCTTATTTTATTAGGATAAATTATTTTATTATTTATTTTAACTCTCATATATATATATATATATATATATATTTCTCAAATTGCTCTCAGTGAACTTTTGGGATGAAGATTAAGTCAAATGCTTTCCTCACTGCATTAGTCAGAGAGGGCAGGCATAAGAAAATATTCCAGACTGGTGGCTCATGGTTCTGGAGGCCAGAACCCAAGACAAAAGTCTGGCAGCATTGATTTCTTGTGAGAGCTCTTCCCGGCTTGCAGATGGCCATTTTCTGGCTGTGTCTTCACATGACAGTGAGGGAGCAAGAGCGAGCTCCTTGGTGTATCTTTTTCCTCTTTTAAAATCTATTTACCCATTCTTCTACCCACCTTTCCCCTGGTAACCAGTTTGTTCTCTCTATTTGAGTCTGTTTATTTATTCCTTTGTTGGTGTCTCTTCTTATAAGGATGCTAATACCATTGGATCAGGGGCCATCTTTATTGACCTCATTTAAACTTAATTACCTTCCAAAGGCCCTATTTCTAAATATAGTTACATTGAGGGTTAGGACTTCAACATATGAATTTTGGGGGGACACAATTCAGTCTCTAGCACTCACATAAGGCCTCCTATTCACTCTTGTCCATTATCTTTATCTTCTTTTGAGTAGAAACTTTGAGGCTGATGTGGTCTACTTAGGTTGAATATCTTTTGCACTTGTCAGCAGAAAAGGTTAAATTATGAGTGGAGACCCAGGGCTTCTTCTCTCCTGGCCCAGATATCACAACTTTCTATTATCTACTCCTCCTTACCTATGTCTTCCTTCAGCTTTTCCTATTCAGAAAGCAGAACTGTCAGAATCCCAATAAATGTCTTATCTGATAATAGAGGAGAGCCATGAGTACTGAGTATACTAAACATGTGACCCCTTGGCCCTTCTGAATTTAAATCCTGAATGTGAAGCTTGAAACAAAAAATAATCTTAACTATAAATGCCATTTTTTTTTTCATAATAGCTTTCAAAAACCCCTTTTCTCTGCCATGGTGTGTATTTCTTTGGCAGATTTTTTTTGAAATGAAAGTTTGCATAGACAGGCGTTTGCATAGACACACATGGACTACATGTCCTGAGTGTGCACACATAATGTCTTTTAATCCTTATAGAACCCTCTATAGACGTTCTTTCCACTCATTCTATTTTAACTGAGAAAACTAAGGTTCACACAGAAGTGATTTTCACAACTTTACAAACTTTAAAAGTTAACAAAAAGTAGGATTCAAATACAGCTTTGCTGGACACCAGACTGAAGGAAGACTCCCAAGTGGACCCAGAGTCATTACTTTACCATTTTTTTCATATAAAAGAGAACTCCATAGTTCCAAGAATAAGTAAATATAGATCTGTCTAAATAAATGATATGATTCCTTCTTTGTGTGAATAGATTTCCCCCTTTGCCTCTGTTGCCTGGAAGCTCTAAGCCAAATGGGAATTTTAGTACATCAAGTTGATAATTCTATTGATACATTTATATTTTCATTTCTGACATTCTATTTCTACTTATATTTTTCTATTTAAGACTATCTATTTTGACATAATTCACTGACATTTTCTTGGAAGGGAGTGAAGATGTTAAGGACAAGCTTCCAATATTCTGGTTTACTTATTTCAGGAAAAATCTTATGTCATGCAACTCTACAAGTTTATGTTAAACACAGAAAATGAATTTATAGCAAGAAAAGCCAAATAAGGTAATATCTTTAAATTATACTTTTGTGAAGTTAAAAGTAAAAAAAAAAGTTATACTTTTTTACTTTTAACTATCCATTGAGAAAAAACATATTTCAAGTTTTTGGAAGAGTCATGTAGAGATACTTTCATATATGGCTTATTTATTTCTTTCATTCAACAAATATTTATTGAGTGCTATACTTTGGGCTAAATCCTGGAGATAAATATTGATTAAGCTCTCATAAAGTTTACAGTGCAGTGAGAATGGCAAACGTTAATCAAATAACCACACAAACATGTAAAATTAATCCTGATAGATGCTAAAAAGGGCAGACTGTATGTTATGGTGTCTATGATAGAGGTAGTTAACCAAGTCAGGGAAGGCTTTGACTGGTGTCTAAAAAATTAATAGAATTAACAAGGTAAAGAAGAGAAGGAGGCAAACCATGGGAAGAGGAAATAGTACAAAGACTCTTACTGGAGGACAGATGGCATTTGGACCCTTAGGGAAACTCAAGATCATGGGAAGCAGGTGACATAATCATATTTAGGTTTTGAATAGCTCATTCTCACTATCATATAGATAATGGACTGGCCATGGTTAGGAGTCCATTATAATAGTCTAGGTGAGAGTTAAAGGTAGTTAATGGTAGCTAAAGATTCTTGCATGTGCCACAGTTACCTATGATATAGTTTTCATGAATTGCCTCCTGAAAAAAAGTCAGAAAGGTGAAAACATTTTGGGGGTTGGAAATTTGTTTTATCTTTTTTAACATTTTTCCAATTTTTTATTTTTGAGTAGTTTTAGATTTGCAAAAACCAGAGAATTCTCATATACTCTTCACATTGATTTTCCACATGTTCTCATTTTATATGACCACAATATAATTCTCAAACCCAGGAAATTAATATTGATGCAATGCTATTAACTAATTTGCATATCATATTCAAATCTGGCCAATTGTCTTACTAATGTCCTATATCTGATCCAGACATTGATCTAGAGTCACACATTGCATTTAGTTGCCGTGTCACATTAGTCTCCTTTAATCTGGAACAGTTTCTCAGCTTTGTCTTTCACAATCTTGACGCAATCTTGAATTGAATGATCTTCAATGTGAGATTGTCTGATGTTTCCTCCTGATTAAGTTTAGGTTTGGCAAAAATGCACAGAAGTGCCTTTGTGCCCTCTGTACAGCATCATTTCAGGGACACATAGTGTGAATTTTCTCATTGGTGGTAATGTGAGTTTTGATCACTTGGGTAAGGTGGTGGCTGCCATTGGAGAGTTCCTGTCACTCTTTTTCTCTTTGTAATGAATACTTATCCTGAGGGGATATACTTTGAGGCTGTATAAATACTCTGTCTCATCATACTTTTGCTCATTAATTTTAGCATCTATTGATGAGACTTGCCTAAAACAATTATTAGTAAGGTCTTTGCTAAATAGTGAATTTTCTGTTTTCATCATTTCTTCTAAATATGTTGATTGGAATTTTATGGTAAGAAAGAGTTTTCCCTTTCCCTCACTTATTTTTATTCAATTATTTATTTAGGCAAATTATTTATTTATTTATATTTATAGTATTTATATTTATATTTATTTATACCATTTACATTTAAATATATACCAAATGTATTTATTTATTGTTTATACATTCAATTATTTATTTATATCAATTATTTTTATTTATTTTTTAAATGATTTATTACATAAATATATTCATTGTTTATTAAATATTTTTATATTTTAAATTATTTATTTATATCAGTTTTATTTATTTATATCTATATATTACATTTTATACTTATTTATTCATATTGATTATTTAATTATAAACTCATGGATACTTGGTTTATTCTATGGGTTATAATCTATTGCTATCATTATTTTATTTTGTTCCTCAGATTGTCCTAGGTTTGGTATTTGGAAGTCTGTTTGAGTTAACTCCTGTGTCCTATGGATATGTCTCTGTCATTAAAATTTTTTTTTGTTGTTACTTCTTGGCACCACAAGTTTGTCCAGGATTATCTTGTACTTTCCCTGTCCTAGTCCTATAATGCCATTTATTAAAGCAGTAGAGGCAAAGAATCTGTAATATGTTGATCATCAAGAAGGTCTTTCAATATGAGATAAAATTGAACTCCCATACTAGTTTTATGCTGATCTAAATGTAGAAGTCATTCTTTTTTTTTTTTTTTTTTTTTTTAGAGAG